>NC_138575.1:223385269-223665271 GCF_964289735.1 Phaethon aethereus | reverse complement strand
TCATCACAGCTCGGTGTTGTGGTACCCCAAAGTATATGTAAGTTCAAAAAAGTATTAGACAAATCCGTAGGTGAGAGATGCATTGATTTCTATTAAACATGATGGCTGAGGTACTGCCTCCTGTTCAGGAAGCCTCTAAATTCATTGCTAGATGCTGGGCCATGCGCCAAGGAAAGGATAAACTGTGAATTACCTGCCTAAATGGCCATTAATAGCCATTCTTCAAGGCAGGATGGCAGGATGGAGGAACCTTTAGTTTCATCTAGTAGAATAGTTCTTACTCTTCAGCGCAAACAAGCTTTAGCCAGGGAACAACATCTCTACGCTGGAAAGCGAAAGTTGCATCACAGTTGGCCATGACGAGCACAAAACTGAAGCGTGGTGTGATGGGTTGAGAGCGGCTGAGACGTCATGGTGCAGAGCAAAAGCAGGAGATGACCTCGGAGGCAGGAAAGTGGCAGAGAGGAAAGTGTCCTGCAGCGAGGCAAAGAGACGCTGCAGAGGTGGGAAGAACCAGCCTGCAGGCTAAGGCAAGGTGTCACGGGCTGAACGGGCGGGAAGGAACCCCGAGGTTAGGCCGGGGTGGAGGCAGGGGAGCAGGTCGGTATGGTCATGGAGTCACCACCGCAGACGGCTTTCCTGAATGTCTCTCAGTAATGGTTTCAGCTGAGCTGATCCTGTCACCCTTTCCAGGCCCCTTCCAGACCTGTTTTTCCACAGGTCTCCAGAAAAGGTGTAACCTTGAACCTTTTTGGACTCATCCATCTGTGGCAATGACACGGTATCTCTCTCCTTGCTCTACTCAGCCCAGCTGCATGCACGCACTCATCTTCCACACACCCTGGCACATTCAGTTTCTTTCACTTGTGACTCTCCGCCATTTTACTCTACATATCAGGCAGTTTCCAGCATTGGTCGTTGACCAAACCCGTGTCTGTGCAGCTGGAAACAATGATCTGGTTTGCAAACTGCGGCATCGCCCCTCGGAGCTGCCAGGAGAAAATTTCCCCTCGTTACCCACCACGCATGTGCTGAAATGATAACCGATTTCTAGCACGAGTGTCGTGCTGGAGGGTCCCCTCCAGACCAGCGTGCTGAGCAGCCTGGTCTGCCCGGCGCAGAGCGAGTGGCTGCGCAGGGTCTGCTGGGGCAAGGGAATGCCTTGGAGGTGAAAATGTTGCTCGGGGTTGTCCGGCAACCTGCGGCTGAATGAGGAAAAGGGTTCAGGCTTCCGGCAGCCGCTATAAAATGCCCGACCCTGATCTAGCTTGAACCACCCCCATACCTATTGTATAGTGTAAGACAATTTCATCTCGTCCCAGACATGCTTAAAATCTTACAACTCCCCCTGATTTGTGTCTCAAGGCTCACCCACATGTGCCAAGCTTCCTGCAGAGAAGTTCCCACGCTGTGCTCCCACCAAGTCATTCTTACTGGTTTTCTGCTTGATTTCTTTTCCCAGAAGAATAGGTATTGCACATATGTAGGGAGGGGTGTGAGGAACTGTTCATCTGTTTTCCTGTTTTAAAAAAATGGTTCCCAGAGCCACAGCTAAGGGGGAACACAGCTGCCACTTGGAACATGTCGGTCTATTTGCTGGAAATGTTTATCACTTGAGCCTAAGCCAGCCCTAATCACATTTACTGTACAGGGTTCAGTGTGTGAGTACCGATAGGTGTGTGAGAACGGATGGCGGCGGGAAGGGTGGTGGGGTTGGCACACCTGAGGGACGGGATGGCATCCAGAGGGACCTGGACAAGCTCATGAGGCTCAACAAGGCCAAGGGCAGGGTCCTGCACCTGTGTCGGGGCAACCCCCGGTATCAGCACACGCTGGGGATGAAGCGATGGAGAAGGACTTGGGGGTCCTGGTGGGTGAAAAGCTGGACAGGAGCCGGCAATGTGCGCTCACAGCCCAGAAGGCCAACCGTGTCCTGGGCTGCACCCAAAGCCGCGTGGCCAGCAGGGTGAGGGAGGGGGTTCTGCCCCTCTGCCCCGCTCTGGGGAGACCCCCTGCAGTGCTGCATCCAGCTCTGGAGCCCTCAGCACAGGAGAGACATGGACCTGCTGGAGCGGGGCCAGAGGAGGCCCCAGCAACACTCCGAGGGCTGGAACAGCTCTGCTGGGAGGACAGGCTGGGAGAGCTGGGGGGTCTCAGCCTGGAGCAGAGAAGGCTCCGGGGAGACCTTCCTGCAGCTGCCGGGGTGAGAGGGGCTGATAGGAAAGATGGGGACAGACTTTTTAGCAGGAGCTGTAGTGATGGGGCAAGGGGTAACAGTTTTAAACTAAGAGAGGGCAGATTCAGACTAGATCTAAGGCAGAAACGTTTCACACTGAGGTCAGGTTGGACGGGGCTCTGAGCAACCTGCTCGAGTTGGGGATGTCCCTGCTCATGGCAGGGGCTTGGACTAGATGGCCTTGGAAGGTCCCTTCCCACCCAAACTCTTCTACAATTCTGTGATTTTATGAAAGGTAGGAAGGCTTGGTCCTCCTATGTAAAAGCCTTTGCAAGACCCTGTTCAAAACCAGCACTCTCCTAAATTACATTTAGGAAGGTAATGTTTATTGGAGATATGCAAATAAAGAATAGAAAAGGTTTTAGGAAGATCCAGGAGAACAGGAGCACCATCGCTGCCTGAAACAACACTGGCACCAATTCTGGCTTCCTTCTTTTCTCCTAGTGAGGGATTCCACCATCTCTGTGTCCACGCACAGGTCTGAACTGAAAGGTGAGACTCAAAGGTTTCACCTCCCACCAGCCCAGCAGTGTCCCTCAGGGTTGCCCCAGACTTTGCTGATCCCGGGCACGGGAGGAAGGACGTATGTCCCTCAGTCTTCCCTGCTTCAAAAAGTGCAAAGGCTGTTTGATCATAAACAGTTTTCTTTGGCTGCAGCAGCTATGTTGAGCTGGACTAAAATATCCCAGATGCCTGGAAGGAGAGATTGCAGCCTGGAAGGGATGTCTTCTCTTTGGCAGGTTGTCCTTCTGACTTGCTACCAAAGAACCAGCTGGCCATGTTGGCACCAGCAGCTCTGATGTCACCAGCAGTGATGCAACATTCTTCCAAGTCAGCCATCTACTGAGGGCCAGAATTAGCACTGAGGAAAAGAGCTCAGCAGGACCTGGTCATGGACCTGCTGCTCCAATGACAGATTCCCCAAAGGACTGTGTAACCCTGGAGCCAGGCAGTTCTCCTGCTTTGGGATTTCCCTTGGACCCTAGCATTAGGGGGAATCCCTCTCCTGCTGACGTCCAGGGATGAGCTTGTAGCACCAGCTAACCACCCAGGGGAGGTGTGATAGGTCAGACACCTAAGATCCAGCAGCTCCTTGCACGTGACAGTCGTTGCTGGTCCCTGCTCTGTGTGTGTGTGTGTAGAGGGTTATGGTTGAAGATGATGGAACTGGTGGGGCTGGCCCGAAAGGTGTGGGTAGCTCCTGGAGAAGCATGCCATGGGGCCAGGCTTTGATTGCAGTGGGAAGTCATAGAAGCATAGAATCATAGAATCATTTAGGTTGGAAAAGATCCATAAGACCATCGGGTCCAACCGTTAACATAACACTACCAAGCCCACCACTAAACCATGTCCCTAAGTCCTGGGGAAGGATGGGGAAGGGAGGCTGGAGAAGGGACGCTTTGGTCAGGCTCCAGTTTGGGGTTGCAGTAAGTGCATGAGGGACTTACATGGGGCAGGACTCAGGTCAGGGGCAGCTGTACATGTGCACGGAAGAGGGGAGGATAGACGAGTCCCCTGGATCAGGGTCTGGACCTGGAAATAGGGTTTGCTGCAGACACCTCTGCAAATGCCACCCCTTCAACCCTGGAAGTTTAAATAGTTTTGAAGGGGGACAGGAGGTCCCTCCCTTCCTCCCATGCCCTTGCTGCTGTGCCTGACGTCAACAGTGGGTCTCCTGCACTCCGTGTTTGACTTATTTAAGCCGGCTGCAAGACTTTTTGTAGTCTGAACTGTGAAAGGCAGGATCAAGACGTGGTGAAGCCCAGATGTGACTCTGTTAATGTATTTCTGTGCAAGGCTTCTGGGCAACTTCCAAAACTGCAGAAACCCTCACTGGCTCTGGTCCTGTGCCGAGTGCCCTGCCAGGAAAGTACCACACAGTAGCTGTGGGTAAAACCCTCCCAAACTCTCCCAGGTTCTGCCATACGGCTGCGTTTCTGTATTTAGTGTTCATCACCTTGCTGCTCATACAGTTTTTCAAGTGAAAACCCTCATTCAGTAGTTGCTGATAGAGATCAGTCTTCTGCCAGAGCACCACGGTCTCCGAATTTATTATCTGTCCTAAAGCTGGCACACTTTAACTTCATCACCACCTTATGAACAACAGGGTGGCTTGGAAGAATTTACAGAGGCAGACAATGCCACTCCAGCATGGTCTTCTGCAGGGAACAAACCTCTACGGAGCATTTTTAAGCCTCTGCAACTGCAGCTTAATCAAAGACCAAGCCACCTGGACTGTTTGAGCAGAAAAACAGTGTCTTTAATTGAAATAATCACAAAAACCCTGGGTAAAGTGAAGTGGTGTCAACCAATTTCCTGTGCTGCCCTGAGTGACACACAAGAGACCCTCGGTCACCGGCGCTGCATCCTGCAGAAGTGAATGAGCTCTTGTATGGGCAAACATTGACATATTTAATGCCTGACTTGGTACATCAGGTAAATAATACAATGGGGGGATTCAGAAAATGCAGAAAGGACAGGGAGTCCTGTTGCAAAGGCAGCAGACTCTCTGCTTTTAGTGCACGGGGTGGAAAATCAAACAACCCCAGAGAAATCTGCAAACATTGCAAAGCCCTGTATTTCAAACTTCCATACTAAGCAAAGCTGGCAGATAGAGGTGATTCAGAGGCAACCAAGAGGTGAGCGTAGGTCAACACGACCTGCATATGATTTGCTAAAATATGAACTCAAAGCAGCATCATGTACAGCATGTCCCAAACCTCCACCAGCAGGAAAACGTTGTCTGAGGGCTGTAAATAACAGCTGGGATACAACAAATTTATGCTGAGCGGGAAGGAATGTCGGGACAAAGCTGTGAAACTCACTGCCGGTGTGTGATCTCAGCGAGAGCCGTGCCTGTCCCCCCAGCTCAGCGGTGCGTGCCACGACCGCTGAACAAGCCGTGCTCCCGAGGGACGTCCTTGCAAGCGCGGTTCCCACCTCCTCTGCTCGCCATCTGCAGCAGAGCTCCACCAGGAATGGTCAGCGGAAGGAGAGGGCACGGCATGAGCTGTAGAGAGACCACTGTTTTCCCCAAAACAACAACAAAAATGTGTGCGTGGAAAACACACTTCACTTTCCGGTGCATCCCCAAGTGCCTAAAATGGGGTCAAATGGATCCGGGTGCTTGCTGGGGGCAGGGGCAGCCGTGGTCTGCTCTGCAGGAGGGTTTCCTTCTTAGAAGGAAAAAGAAGAATGGTGCCAATTAATTAGTCCAAAGGAGTTTCCAGGTTGCCCAGCCCCACCGATCGAGGTGGCTGGATCACAGTGCACGCGTGCCACAAGAATTTCACATTTGGTTCACCCTGTTTCGCAAGGTTTAAAGAGAAAAAAATTCCAGAGTATCGTTCTGAAAAGGTTGACAAGACCTTGGGTTTTGATCTCATCGACATATTCTGTATTCTGTAGGTTGAAGTAGTTGAATTCTGATCAGGCCAAACGCGTCCATTCACCTTTAACCAGTCTGTTATAACATCTGTGTGTTACAGACCAGAGCTCTGGGCTGCACCACAATGTCGTCCCTGCTAATTAAGCTAATTAGCTAATTAATCACAACCACCCATCTCCAGCCTTTCTTACTGCCTCCCGGTGTCTGTGCTGGCGGGGAGGCTGTGCCCGGTGAGATGGGTTAACACCATCTCTCAAAAAGCAGAGCAGCTGTCGGATTTGCATCATGATTTTAAGAAGATATCGCAATGGGCATCTCAGTAACAGCGGCAAGGAAGTGGGAGCAGAGCTGTGAGAAGAGACAGTAACAACGTTATGTTGCTAATCTGCAATGATTTCTTCAAAATAAATCACTGTGACATCATCAAACCGGTGGAAATTCAATCTGGCAATTGAGAAAATGTTATCAGATGACTCTGCTTTCAAAAGGGAGACTTGATAATTGACATATGAGTAACTCTGATATTGAGTGAACTCAGAATCTCATTGCTGCTCCTGTAGGTATAATTTTTTATTTGTTTCGAAGACCGGCTGTAGGTTTCTCAAAGAGATGGGGTGGAAGCAGAGCCGAAGGAGAAATACCAGTGTAACCAGAGATGTAACCCAAAGAATTGCAGGGAAAATTTCCATTCGAATTTGCGTTCACAAATATTCCCGTTTCTTTGAAGAGAGATTTTGTGATGAATGACTCTTTGGACAGGCTGGTTTACAGACCTGCAGAGCTGCCTGGTGGTCCTGCTGGCAGCCCTGGGAACACAGAGGTGTTTTCCCAGTCTGCGCACAAGCCCGAGTCCTTGCAGGAGAAGGGAAAGGGGGGATTTGGGGAAGACCGATGGAAGAGGTGCCTGTTTCAGGGCTCTGAGGTGCTTGTCCTGTGGTGTCCAGCACCACCACAGGGATCAGAAGATGAGACACCACAAGAACTGTAGGGCCAGCCACAGGGTACCATACTCAGGTCCCACAGGTTGTTGGCCTTTATGCCTAGAGAGGCCATCATCTTCACTGCCCTCAGGTTTTTAAGGGTATTTAACAAAGTCAGAGCCTGAGAAGACAATGCAGATGTCTCTGGATAAAGTCACTGCTCCTACTTTCCCCATTAAAAAGGTTAAGAAGAATGAGGTATTTCTCTGAGGTCATTAGTTTGATTCCCTGAAGAGCACTGCAATAAGGACACACAGCCAACCTAACCTCATTGAGGAAGAAGACATGGGGATTGTAGTGGGAAATTTCCATGGAATTAGACCCAATCAGGCTCGGTGTGACTGGCAGTATCAGAAAAGGTAAGACTGGATCTGTGAGAACTTGCACAAAATGCAAAATATATCTGGGTGCACGGAAGCTTCTCTTCACCTTTGCAATACAGAGGATGTAGAGTTTCTAGTGAGTCTAAGGAGATTAGAGCACAGAGGCTGGACAGAAATGTCACTGAGGCCCATCAGGATGGATGTCTGATGATCAAAGATGCTGCTGTTGCTGGGCAATAGTTTCTAGACACCGTAACCCAGAGTCAGTAATGCAGTACCCTGCAAGAGAAGCAGAGATTAATACCTAACCAAGTGCCATAAGGACCATGATGCTACAATTTGATGCTGTCCGTTCTGTGCTAATCCTAGAAATCATAGACAATTTGGTCAAAAGGGACTTGAGGAGGTCATCTGGTCCATCCCTCACACTGAAGTGGGTTCACAGGTTTCTAAAAGAGGCTGGATAAACTCCCCCTCTCTGCAAGAAGACACAATGGTAGGGCCAAGAGCCACAAGACTTAACACGTTTAACCAAGGTGCCAAGAGGAGATGGAGGACATGGACAAGCCATCCCGTGGTGACAGTGGGCAGTAGTTCCCATGCATGGGCTGGCTGGGTCCCTGCATTATCCAGCAAGGTCAGCTTCAGCAGCCACAACACCTCATTTCTCCCATGGCTGGAGATTAGGATAATTCTGAAAATCCTAAACCCACCTTGCATAGCCCACCACCTGACTGACAAACGTGAGCTTCTTGAAGGACACTTGTGGGTCAAAAGCTGAGGGTTTATTCATGTATGACCTACAGAGCATCTTGACACCTCCAATGGGTCATACCTACCAGATGAAATTTAAGATGAAGGGTTCATTAGCTAGAACGTGGCTTCAGAGGTGGGATTTAGTTTGAAGTTTCCTTGTCTGAACCTAAAGAGCTTCTCAGGTCACCTTAGGGAGGGGCTCCACAGACTACATTGACTCACCACCTCTGACTGTCATGGGAGCTTGGACCCTGCACCCACATGTAGTCCCAAATTTGGCACACTGAATGCAGAACCGAATCTATGGAAATTCAGAAGCTGGATTTTTGCAGTTATTCCTCAGCCCTTGGAAAAACCATGTGCCCTTTTATGGTGTCCCAGTTTGTGTACTTAAAACGTCCAATTCATTTTGGCCTCAAGATCTGCTTCACTCTCAAGGTTCAGATTAATGTATGAAATTTGTTTACATGGAGCTAAAAGCTGCTCTGTCTGGTGATGTGCAAACATATGGATATGGAGGCGTAAACAGAGGATTTTGTGGTCTTAAACTAGGTCAGAACATTAGTCCACGTCCAGTTCCAAAGATAAAACAAACTTTCCCAATGATCATGTAACCCTTCTCAGGATCACCCCAGCTGATTTACTACGAAGTTCCCTGGAACTTAACAGGACCTCATAATGGTGAAATCCCAAGATGCAGAAGCAGAGGAATTAAACGGTTGCTACTAAAAATAATAAAAAGAAAAATCCCCCAAATATCTCAGTAGTATGCAGCAGAATATCCCAGATCTGACCCAGTTTCAGAGCTTGTCTATAAACTCCTTTAATTGCATAGTTAGGGCCCGTTTTTTATGTCTTGCAGAACAGATGAGGTTTTACCAGCAAGAAAACAGCGCTGCTGCAGAGACCCTTCCCCCTTGCTTGGAAGAACACCCCTGCGAAATCTGTTAATACAAAACCAGCTGAATCCGCTGCAAGGGCTGTGCACAGTTAGCTATTTCAGTAGGAAAGCTGCACACCCAACTGAAACACGGGACTGGTACAAAGCACAAACGTTGACCGGAATGAAAAACAAGTGAGGCGGTGTCTGGACATCATTTATTTCCGCATCCCTGGGTAGCATCATCAGAGCTACTGTACTTACCAGGCTGTGAAGGAGCTGGGGTGAAGTAGGAGTTGACAATTTGCACGGTTTGCTGGCAAAGGGGAGTTTTGTGATGGCAAATGTAGTATGTAGGCACAGGGCTGAGCAAACGCAGATAAGAGAAAGGGATCGACAGGTGGAAAGCACTTGTAGAAAAATTGGTATGTACATTATTGCTTTTGGTGCCATCGATGGAAAGTCAAACACAGAAAAGCAAACAGCGAACGTCAGGAAGACGTGTGGCCCGTCAATGATTAAACGAAGCCGGCAGATCACCGTGACTCGGAGACAGCTGGAGAACCGCCGGCTTTGGGGGCAGCTGCCCGCACGGCGAACGCATGCAACAGGCAGCAACAGGCAGCAAGGTACCTGCCACATCACTCCATAACGGGGGTGAGATGATTTTAGGACAAATACAATTTGAAACTCCCACGAATTTCATTACTCACCGTCACACAGACCTCTCAGGACCGCAGTGCAGTAGCTGTGCTCTACTCTTGAGCGAAAGGCCACCTCCAGGAGGGCTGGGAAGCCCCAGTAGCGCCCGATGTCATAGCACGTCTGTCCCCGGAAGGAGACGCATGGGCTGTTGGGGCTGGGTGGCTCAGAGCCGCCGTGTCAGTCGGCACTGCTCGCCTGCAATGGGTGAAGTGCTCGCAGTTTAACCCAGCGGTGGGTTTTGCCAGAGAGGCAGTTGGTTCAAAACGCCGGATTTGTCAGCAGCTGACATGCATCGGCTGCATTATCCTCCATCGGCTCTGCACCTCAGGGAGCTGCTCCCACCGCCCACCAGCTGATGACAGCAACCCTTGCTCTTCCCCGGGGCTTGCCCAGTCTGACCCACTGGATTTGGCAAAACACTCAAGCACGAGACAAGCGGCTCCTTCATGTGCTCACACAAGGACATGGCTGCAGTTGCACGGCGTAACACTGCTGAGCGCTGAGGTCTCCGTGGTTAAGTCCCCAGCGTCTGACCTCTTGTTGGCAGATCGGAGCAGCTTGACAATTTCAGTAGGCACAGACGGAGATATACAAATTCCCTGTCTTCAGACGTCTACTTTACAGACCCCTGGAAAAATACAGGAGAGGCTTCTGGCAGCTTCTCCTCCACAAGGCCCAGGATCTGCATGTTAAACACCCACGTTTGCCTTGCAGACACCTTTGTTTATGGTGGAAAATAAAAATGGGAACAAACTTTTTAGCAGGGCCTGTTGCAACAGGACAAGGCGTAATGGTTTTAAACTAAAGGTGGGTAGATGTAGACTAGGTATAAGGAAGACATTTTTTACAACGAGGGTGGTATTAGCACCCGTCTATCCTCCATAACTGTAAAGAATCACATCATTTGTATAATGACATCTAAGGAGTCTCATATGATCACAAAACCCTTGGAACTGACGGTTTCAGGTAATGGTCCGATATAGGGATATTATAATTAAAAGCACAAGTCTGACAATACTGTTTATATTTCTTCGGAGACCAGAACTGCTGTTAGCAGTGAATCCCTTGATGAAAGGCTGCTCTCGGCAGTCTTCTCTCTCCCCACCTGCAGGGAGGGCAGCTCCATCACACAGCCACACCAGCTCTGCCCTCTTGCAGACCTTCTTGAGAAATGGGGCACCCCAAAACAGGAGGTGGAGTAATGTGAATTGCCATAATCCAACCCTCCATGGAGTGGAAAAGAGCTGTGTTGCGGAAGAGGGGATGGGTTTCTTCTGGCATGGGTGACTTTGGGAGAAGGTGTTGCCCATGAGCGACAGGGGAAAGCAAGGAGGAGACTGGCTTTGGGGCATTGCTGCTCTGGGACTAGACCTGCTGCTGGGTCCCTCTCTGACAGAGCAGGATGAGGATCCGCCTGCGGATCTGCTTGGTTTTCCAGCTGTACACGAGCGGGTTCAGGACAGGTGGCACCAGGAGATAGGCATCAGCCAGGAGCACGTGGGTGAGGGGAGTCAAGTGCTTCCCGAACCTGTGGATGATGGACAAGCCAATGAGCGGGATGTAGAAGATCAGGACGGCACAGAGGTGGGAGATGCACGTACTAAAGGCTTTGGCTCGTGCTTCCTGGGAGACGGTGTTCAAGATGGCTCTGATGATCATCATATAAGACAGGAGTATGGTCAGGGAGTCCAGGCCCTTGGTGAGTATCACCGCAATCAGCCCGTACAAGCTGTTGACGCTGACATCCCCACAAACCAGCCTCAGCATGTCCTGGTGCAGACAGAAGGAGTAAGACAGGACATGGGACCTGCAGAAAGGCATCTTCTTAATAAGGATGGCAACGGGTACCACCACACAGATGCCCCGCATGAAGATTGCCCCCCCTGCCTTTGTTATCAGTGAGTTCGTCAGGACAGAGGCATAGCGCAAAGGGTAGCAAATAGCAACAAAGCGGTCGAAGGCCATGGCCACCAGGACCCCAGACTCGATGGCAGAGAAGGAGTGGATGAAGTACATCTGGACAATGCACGCCTCAAAGCAGAGGGAGGTGGACTCAAACCAAAAAATGGCCAGCATGGTGGGCAGGGTGGAGAGAGACAAGCCCAGGTCTGCCACGGCCAGCATGGAGAGGAAATAGTACATCGGTGTATGGAGGCTGTGGTCTGTCTTTATCATCCAGAGTAAGGTGCAGTTCCCCAGGAGCATGAGGAGGTATAGGCAGCAGAGAGGCAATGCCATCCAGTAGCTGCCCATCGGCAGACTGGGAATGCCGGTGAGGATGAAGGTCAGGGGACTGGTCCCAGTCCTATTGGAAGATGACATCTCACGCACGATGGTCCAGGGGTCTGGAAATAATAGTGTCTTGGAATAAAAGCCCGGCTATGAGACCCTCCACACACCCCAGCTACAACAGTGTTAGGAGGACAGGCTCCTGAGAGCCAAGAACCCCTGTGCAGCTGCCCTCAAGCATATCTATCACATCAGCCAGGGAAAAGCCACGGTGGAGCAGCCCTGGGGTCACTGAATGGGCTGTGCACAGCAGCAGATAACGAGGAAAGAGCAGTGCACCCTCGTTGTAGTCTCCGACATTCAACTACCCAGGGTTTCAGGAGGTTCGGTGCTCAGACCTTTGGGAGGTCCCTGAAAGCTTCTCAGCAGCACAGTGAGGACAAGAGCCTGGGGCCAGGGTGCTCCTGCTTGGGGAAGGAGGAGAGGTGGGATGGAGACCTGGAGGTCAGCCTTGGGAAGGGGGCTGGCTGCTCCCCGCAGCAGCAGCAGGAGCAGCGCTGGCCACACTGGTCCCTGCAGGGCTGAGGAGCGGGAAGTGGGGATGGAGGGGGAGAGAGATGAAGGCAGAGAAAGGTCAACGTTTGTGCTGAACTGAACGCGTTCAGAATGTCAGAGTTCAGACAACTCTGAGCTGAGAAGTAGCCCTCGTGACTTTGTGCTGATTTCTTCCCTTTTTGTTTAAGTATGACCAAACAAAAAACACTTTAGGGAGCTTTATCAGCTAAGCCTGCAGGTCAATTAACCAAACTAACACTGGTGGAAGGAAAATGGATTTGTGCTTTACAGCTGCCAAGAAGGTTAAATGGAAAGGAAGAAATTCAGAGGCTCAAATAAGACCGAGAACCTGAAGTGGTGTTTCGCCCACCTGAGGCTATCAGAAAAGCCAACAGCAGACAGCAGGTCTCCGTTTAAGCACCCTGGAAGCCGCCTGCTTTCCTGGGCAGCCTCAGGGCGACCCTCAGCGATGGGACAGTGGGGCAAGCGGGGGAGATCTCCAGAGAAACGTTCCAAACAGGCTTCGCTGCGAAGGCAGTTAAATTTAGTGCATCTGAAACGCGGCGGCCGAACACTGGTGGTCACAGCAGCGCATCCCCGCCTCTCGCTGGGGATGGGAAAATGTGCATGGCTCTAGTCAGCTGGAAGCTAACATTATTTTTTTTTATAATGGAGGAACACAAAATGATTGAGATTTGTCCCAGAGTTTGTCTGCACATGCACACACACACTCTGAGACCTCATCTGCTATCAGGAGGGGAAAAAAAAAAAAATATCAAGTTTTCAGATGGCCAAAGGGTCAGGCCTGAAAGGCAGTGGTGGGAGAGCAGTCGTGCCTACAAATGACGCAGGTCACCATGGGGCTGGTCTCCTCCAGCAGCCCATGGTGCAGCTCCTCAGAAGCCGTCAAACACCCACTTCCCTGACCAGGGGAAAAAGTCACGCAGGGACTCACAGCCTAGCACGGACTGCCCCTGGGATGGGAGAAAAAAGCTCCCTGAAACCGCACCGAGCAGTGTGGGAGAGGGAGAACTGGGAAGGCGAATGAGGGTGTAAAGAACCTAAAGCCGAGGAGCTGAAGACCCCCCTTTGCTCCTGTGGGGACCAAAGGCATTGTAGAAATAAGCTTACACATCCTATTTGTGTAGCACTGCAGAGAACAAGAGAAATTCTTAATTATTGACCAAGGCCAATTTTTAGGGTGGCTTTTCATTCATATCAAGCCCATCCGTATATATGAGATCAAAAGTAGTATTTAGTAAGGCAATTTGCTCCTAGCACTTTCCTAATACACTGGTTTGTTGGTTCTGACAGAGACTTGTACAAATCCTTGTCTTGATGCAAGTGCTCAAATAAATTGTCCTTGCAGAGGAAGAACATCTCTATTCTGTCATCTTCGGGCAGCTCACCCTGTACTTACCCCAGGTCATGGCAGCGGATGCGGGCCGGGGACCGGGAACACACTGGCTGCACACACTGCTGCAGGCAGGCACTGGGAAAGCCGTATTTAACCCAGCCGGAGCAAACCCCACGGGTCTCACCCAGGGAGTCACAGCTGATTTCTTTGCTCTTCAGGGGGTGTGGGCACCATGGGACTGCATACAAGTAGTTTTTCCTGTCTTCTCTGAAAAAAAATGGCAGAGTGCAAAAACGGGAGTGAAGGCAGCTTTGGGGCATTGGTCGTAAAAAAAAAAAAAAAAAAGGTAAAAAAAGGGTATTCAGAAAATGCCCCAGTTTTACCCTGCTCTGTGAAACTTTTGCATTCTGGAAAGTGAAGAGACCCGGCCCCGGTGCCTTCCACCCCCCAGGTGCCTCCGCGCAGCTCCCCCATTTACACATAGGTAGGCTTTATACATGTATTTTTGTATGTGTGTGTGTATCGCATTCAGCTAGGTAGATAGGTTAAATACAAGGAAAGAAGGACAATAAGAAAAATCCCCGAAAGGTTCCCAAAAAAGAGCACAAACCAAAAGAGCCAGCCAATGGATTCCTGATCGGAAACTTTATTTTGAGGATTTTTTGGATCCTGTGATGCGTCTCACGCAGGTCTCTGTGTGGGCGGTGGGTGGTGGGGTACGGAGATGGAGGCTGGTGCGGGGCTCCCCTTGTCCGCAGCGGTGGGGAGCCGCCAGCTGCCTGCAAGGCCAGGACAGGGCACCGAGGCGGCGGGTGGTGCGGGGATGCCTTCGTCCCCGCTGGGACAAAGCCTTGGGCTGCCTGTTCCCCGCCCCCGGGGCACGGGCCGGGGCTGTGTGTGCTTCCTCGCCCTTCGGCCAGCGTCCTCGTAGCACGCCGTGACGCTCCGGGGCTGGTGGCGAGGCGGGAGCGGGCGACAGCACGGCGCGGTCTGGTCGTGTCCCTGCCCGGGCTGCGGAGACAGGATCGGAGGAACGCCTTGCTGAAGGCTGCTGTGGATCCAGGTTATTTACATGAGTTCGAACAGAGATCGGGAGAGTCTTGGAAGAGGGACTGCTGGGGGCTGCCTAAAGCAGACCAGCCCCTTCCTGAAATAAGAATAGCAGGATGCCGTAGAATTAAGGGGCACGAAAAGCCACCCCCCGCGGCTTTTGTATGATCTGCAGACTTGCTGAGCATGCGCTCTGCCCCATCATCTGGGTCATTAGATGAAGTGGTTAAACAGCACCGGCCCCAATATTGACTCACTAGTCACACCAGTGACTGGCCGGACCTTGTGCCACTGGTCACGACCCTCCGAGCCAGGCAGCTCAGCCTCTTTTCTCCCCCGGGACTCAAGGAGCCTGTCCAGGAGGTGAATATTCTGGTGTGGTGGGGAGAAGACCCAGGACCACTGCAGAGCGCGGAGCTGCGTGCGCAGATGAAGCACCTGGAGCAGCGGCGTTCCAGCATGGCGCCGCGCCTGGGACAGGCCAGGGTGTCCTACAAGCTTGGGCTTGGCCCGCGTCGGTGGCACTGATCCCGGCCGCGACAGCGTTCCGCGGTGAGAAGTGCGGGTCTGTGGGCGCCGTGGGAAGTGCTGGGTTTTGGTCTCCCGGATCTCCTCCGTCACCGACACGTGACGGCTCTGTGAGCCGGCAGTTGCTGTTATCCGAGGTTCCCTCTGCCATCTGCAGCACTGCGCTTTTTGTGATCGTCAGGATTTGTCCCAGACTTACCCAAAACTGCCTCCAGACGTCGGGAGCCTGGGATCAGGCGCGGAGCTGCTGCAGCTTGAGCTGTGGGTGTCAGGCAAGCGCGGTCCTTCCTCGGGGCTGTGTTACCGCTCGGACAAGGTGTAGCTCAGCCCACGGGGAGCAAAGCTGAAGCCAAGCAGAAGTTCCCAGTGTTTTCTGGGGGTTAGAGCAGTCTCTCCAGCACTTTCTGCAGCTCAGATGATGCAAAATACCCTGAGAAAGGCTCTGACTGCTTTGCTTGTCAGGCAGGGTCTTTGTCAGGACTGTGGGAGGAAAGAAACGATTCCCGGATGGCATTCCCAATGTGAATACATTTGTCATCTTGAAATTTCCCTGTTGTTGCCGTAACATACCTTGTGCCCTAGCTGAGAGCACAAGGGTGGGAGAGGTACGAATCGAAAAACTATGCTATGAACACAAAAACTACAGAATTTAGACTAAGCAGAATCACGCTCACTTTGGACTTGGCAAGGCAATTTTTTACTCTTACCTTCAAAGTCCCCTGGAACTTAAATTTACAGACCTTATCCTTTCCTGAGACTTCCGTTGTGTAAGACAACATGCTTGCTTGCAATGGGACAAAGCATTTACCAGCACCTCCCTCCTCCACAAACACCGCGTGTCTGTGTCTGGGATGGAGCCTGTCAGGAGACCTTCAGCACTGCGGATGCTTCCAGCTGTGGCAACGGCTCAGCGCCCAGCAAAACGGGGTACGGCTCTGAGAGTACTGCTGCAAGTGGTAATAGCGTAAGTTGCTCAAGGCTTGTACTGCGAATTTGGAATACAGAGGCCCTGTATAATACAGAGGCAGGGCTGAGCCTGAGCCAGGAATTCAAAGCAGGATATACTGATGCCTCTCTGTTCTTCATCCTTGCTTCTAAATTCTTGTTGCCAATTACAATAACATAGTTGATAAATATCATTCTTCACTTCAAGGCTTAGGAGCTCAAGCAGGTCTGCATGGAGCTCATGTCAGCATTCCAGAACATCAGCTTCAGGGCTGCATTTTTCCCCCAACAGGTTTCCCAGGGTCGGAAACCTCTCACCTCTGCTCTGTCTGCTTCACTGAGTCACGGCAACGCCTCCTCGTCTTTTACGGGGTGAGACAGGACTGAAGCCCACATACTGTTTCTTGGCTACGTTGTCCGTCATTCTGTCTGTCCTCAGGACATATTGTGCCGGGCATATGCTGGTTTATGTACAGGGAGATCAGCTGCAGTTCTTGTTTGCCTCGAGGCTTCTTCATCCACTCGCTGTCGCTCATGGAGACGTCTGTGTTGCTGCTAATGGCCCTGGGTAGCTTTGTGGCAAACCACAACCTCCTGCAGTACAAGTCAATTGTAACCGCTTGAGGGATGAGCATGGTGGCACTGGTGTTTGTGTCCTTCTTGTCTCAGGAGGGAAAGTGCCTGCACGTCCTGGGCTGGATGCTTGAAAGGCTGCAAAGAGGCAAAATGGCAAAAACTGGGAAGCAGATTTTTATTTTTTAAAATTATCTACAATAGCATCAGCCCCTTATTGTGGCCCACTGTGATGTGCATTGGTGAGGTACAGAGAACTTCTCTGGAGGTCTGTCCTCAGCCTGGGCCACAGACCCAGCCTGGCTGGGACACCAGAGGAAGGTGAATGTGGAGGATGCTCTGCATGGGGCAGAGCAGGGTGTAGTGGCAGAGAAGTGCTTGCGGCAGAGAGGTGTGGAGGAGTGAGGGGTTCCTAGGGGGGATCCTCACTGATAAGAGAAGTTGAGAGCTGGTTCACCATGTAAAAGGGATCATAGAATCATAAAATCATAGAATCTTTGGGTTGAAAGGGACTTTTCAAGGCCATCTAGTCCAACCCCCTGCCATGAGCAGGGACATCCCCAACTACAACTACAGCAGGGTGCTCAGAGCCCCGTCCAGCCTGACCTGGGAGGTTTCCAGGGATGGGGCATCCACCACCTCTCTGGGCAACCTGGGACAGGGTTTCACCACCCTCCGTGTCAACAATGTCTTCCTTAGATCTAGTCTAAATCTACCCTCTTTGAGTTTAAAACCGTTACCCCTTGCCCCATCGCAACAGGCCCTGCTAAAAAGTCTGTCCCCACCTTTCTCCTCAGCCCCTCTCAGCCCTGGCAGCTGCAGGAAGGTCTCCCCGGAGCCTTCTCTGCTCCAGGCTGAGCCCCTCCAGCTCTCCCAGCCTGTCCTCTCAGCAGAGCTGTTCCAGCCCTCAGAGCATTGCTGGGACCTCCTCTGGCCCTGCTCCAGCAGGTCCGTGTCTCTCCTGTGCCGAGGGCTCCAGAGCTGGACGCAGCCCTGCAGGGGGGTCTCCCCAGAGCGGGGCAGAGGGGCAGAACCCCCTCCCTCGCCCCGCTGGCCACGTGGCTTTGGGGGCAGCCCAGGACAATAACATCTTCAGAGGGTTTGTGATGTTTGATCTGCGGTCTAAAGCAGAACTATTGAGGGAAGTCTAGATGAATCACTCATCATCATTGCAGGGCAATGGCACAGGACAGAAAAGCAGAAGGGAGAATTTCGCCAAACACAGGATTTGGTCAGGTGGGTTACAGGGGACAAGTCACCGTTAGTACCTAAGTGATGCCTCATCTCCTTAGGACAGTTCAAAAATGACCAGATTGGAATTTCTTCTGAAACCCACATCACCATCCCCATTGCTGTTGTCTCAACGCTCCGAGCAGACCCTGCTTTACACTTTCAACAGCCAGGAATGTCAGTGTCTCCAGCTCTTTTGCAACTAAACCAGCCTATGTCCCAGCCTTGACCATGGTCATGAGGTTGCACCCATGAGCTTGCAGGGTGCAGCAACACACAGTGAGTAGTGTGGCACGGGGGTACCCCCCTCACCCCACCCACACTTCCTTCTGCCTTTTAACTCTATGAGTCCTCAAAACCAGGCGTGCACCCACTGCTCCACACTGGTGCAGTAAGTCTGGGCTCCACGTCAGTGATGTTCCTCCAGGGCACAGCAGTGAGGACACAACTCTGTGCCCCAAACAGCAGTTAGGGAGGGGACAGCAAAGGGCATGAAGCAGTCCTGCTGACCAACTCGTCCCTGTTGCTTCTAAGGTAGATAATAAATAACCCACAGAGTAATGCTAACCTGCTGGTGGTCCTACAGGCTGTGTCAATTCTGTATGAATAGTTACCCATGCAAACTATTGTCTTTTTCGAGTCTCAAGCACCTTAAGGGAGGCATTGTCCCTGTTGAAGGGTCATTTCTCTTGGCAAAGAGATTCTGTGCCTGAATGCGTCTTCTTAATGAGTATAAATACCCGATGGGATGGAATTACAAAGACAAAGCCGCATTCTTCTCTGTGGTATCCAGTGAAAGAACAAGAGGTAATGGGCTCAAACTAGAAAAACCAGGAAATTCCATTTAAACATAACAACTATCTTTTTTTTTATGATGAGGTTAATCAAACACTGGCACAGGTTGCCCAGAGAGGCTGTAGAGCCTCCATCCTTGGAGATACACAAACCCCAGGTGTACATGGTCCTGGGAAACCTGCTCTGGGTGACCCTTCCATGAGCAGAGGGGTTGGCCAGGGAGATCTCCAGAGGTCCCTGCCAGCCTCAGTGATGCTGTGACTCTGGATAGCATGTACACTTGTTCCACACTATAAAGGTACTGCTCTGCTGGTACTACAGTGCAGCGCTCATGCTAGTAACGTAACTTCAGCATAAAAAAATTAACACACTTAAAATTCTAAGGCTGCCAGAACACCACTTGTCTCCAGAGGAGAGACAGAACCAAGTCCTTCTCTGCCCCTTCTGTTCTGTAGCTTCTGGGCACTGTGACAGTCCTTCTGCCTGCACCTGGATGTGATGAACCTGGCCTGCGCCAACACCACCCCCAGCGTGGTGTACGGCCTCACCGCCGTCCTGCTGGTCATGGGGCTGGACGCCATCCTCATCTGCCTCTCCTACATGCTGATCCTCAAGGCTGGTGTCACGGAAGGAGAAGCTCAAGATGTTCAGCACCTGCGCTGCCCATATCTGTGTGGTCCTGGCCTTCTACGTGCCCCTGATTGGGCTGTCCATGGTGCACAGGTTTGGGAAGGACCTGGCTCCACTGGTCCATATCACCATGAGGAACACCTACATCTTGGTGCCCTCTGCACTCAACCTCATCATCTACAGGGTCAGGACCAAGCACATACAGAGGATGCTGATTTCAATTAAGATTTCCAATGACAGAACTGCCCATTGAACTGTAGCAAGCTCTTGACTTTTTCTTGACTTAGTTTTGGGGTTGGAGAATGTGCTCCTCTTCTTTGACTATGCAGCACGCTGCCTTAGCCCGTGGCAGGCTCTCAGTCACTATCACAACACAAATAACAAAAATTTATGACTGCAAATTGTAAGGCAAATATACTTTGTGCAGCAAGCACTAGTACTGTAGTAAGACTACACAAGCTTAGCAGGTTGATGGCTTTATGGATGCAGTTAGAGCCCTTCAGGAGTCAAGATTTAGCTAGGGCTTGTTCCTTTCCTTGCAGTGCATCCCAGTGCGTCCCAGAAAGGCACTGGGACAGACAGACAGTATAAACCACTTTCATCTAATATTAACTTTTTCAGTGTGTCTTCTTTTTCTCGCATTTATACACTGCTTATAATTTAGAAAAATATTTTTGGAAGGAACAGATAAATACCACTTTGTGGAAGCAGAAATTTCTAGCACAAATCTGATTAAAAGCTTCATTTCCTGAATTAGGAACAAATTAACAAAATTATCCACACAGCACAAAGCAAAACAATATTTGTAAATAGCAGATCAAGATATTTGTGGTGATGTGTACTGGCTGTAGATGGTAAGGTTTGGGTAGTGGAGGGGGCTGCAGGGGTGGCCATGAGGAAGGTCCAGAGCTGCCCTGTGCCGGACACAGATGGTTTCAGCTGGATCAGTAACAGACCCACCATGCACCAAAGCTGAGCCAGCCAGGGGAGTTTGTGGTGTCTTTGCGAAAACATATTTAAGAAAGGGCAGAAAATGTCAGACTGAGAGAGGAGTAGTGAACAAAAAGAGTGAGAAACAGCAAGGGGAACACCAAGGTCAGAGCAGTAGTAGGTGCTGCATGGTGGTGGAAGCACTCCCACCGAAGGGGCTGTAGGCTGTAGAGGACCCCCACCAGAGTAGGTACACTCCAGAAGGGACTGCAGTCCATGAGTAACCCATGCCAGAGAAGATAGACCCTAAAGGGACTGTGGCCCAATGAAGGACCCACACTGGAGCAGGTACCCCCGCAATGGGAATGCAGCCTGTGGCTCAGCCCATGCTAGAGCATTGGAAATGAGTGAGAAGGAAGGAGTGGCAGAGAGAAACCACTGTGTGTACTGTGACCCTGACCTGCGCCAGTCATCATCTCACTGAGGGGACTGAGTGAAACCTGCAGTGATAACAAAGAGAGGAGAGGAGTCTGGAGTGAAGAAATGACTGGGTACCACTGAAGTTTTCAAGGAGTCATCAGTCATAACTCCAAGATGCCTATTTCTGAGTGAGGATGCACAGCTTGTAGCACAACATTGCCTATGTAAAAATTGGGCTGTATTTTGCAAGGGCACCTCAGTTTTAATGAATCTATACTGAATTTTACTGTCCAGTTCATTTCTTCATCATTCAGCTTTGCAAAGTTCTCCTATAATCGCTCATCTCTACTACTTTGGGTATAGTGGTTTCATAAAAAGCTTCATAACCTTCAAAACCTTCCCTAGATCTCTGATCCGTAGAATAATGGCTGAGGACAGCCTGAGGGAAGTAAACAGAGACCCCACAAGACCCTGTGACCTTCATGGTAGGGTGGATGATGAGCCACCACACATAATATGAGCTTGCTGGATGTGGGGATTTCTTACCTGCTGGGCTGCAATTGCAAAAGCCAGGACAGGGATGCAACAGATACTGATATATTAGCAAAACAAGCCAGACTTTGCTCTTGTGCCATATATATTTGACAGTGTCAACAGGAATCTCCTTTTGTAATAGTCCAGATTCATAAATATGCCAGCTATACAGCAAAACACATTTCTTACTGTGAGACTTGGAGAAAATAAAGGAAGTAGACAGATACACTAATTCAGTAGAAATGTTATAGATTTCTTTCTTTTTTTGTGCTATATTTGCAGCGTTGATCTATGAGTCAGATCTACGGCAGCCTAGCACATCAATAAACAACTCAGGCAACAGAAATCACATCTAAGTCACATGAGGACAATCACAACCGAAGAGACAGATAAAAAAGCCAGTGCTCACAGGTGCTTGTGCTCTTCCCCATGACCCTGGGGAGCTGGTCCCCTGAGCCCTCCAGTGCATACAGGGCTGGAGGAAGGGGACAGCGCCCTGCCTTTGCTATTGAGGGGGGATAAGGTGCATGCAGCAGGTTTAACCTTACCCTTACTGAGACTGTCCCCAGAGCTCACGCTGGAAACTGCAAGCGACCCTCCTCCAGGCAGATGCGTCATCGGCCATTGCAGGTCTAGCCAAGAGGCTGGGAGCAGGAGCGGGGCTCCAGGCTGGTTTGTGCCTGTGCCAGTGCCATGTGCCTGAGGAGTGGGCATCACCCACCACCCACCCCCTCTCCTGACAGCGAGGGTCAGCGCCTTGAACCTCACTCCTCCCCCAGCTGCCTGCCAACATGAGGTGGTTTGGTCCCTCCTTCCCCCACCCACTCTAGTTAAATGGTCCAGCAGCATCAACCGCTCTTTGGAGAGGACCTGCAGGCCATCAGCTCGTTTCCTTAACACACAAGAAGAGAAGAAATGCAGTCTGTGGAGCTCAAACAAGAATGTTATTTACCTCCAGCTCACTGTCAGCACAGAGACGTCAAAGCTGTGACTGAAAATTTTCCTGTTCTACACAGGCTGACCTCTGGATTCAGCAGCCTCCTTAGTTTGTCAAGTAGGCTTTGCTGCTTGCTGCAGGCAGTGATGAACCGAAACGCTATGCATTTTCAGTACATATGTACAATCGTTTCAAAATTCTCAAGTCAAACTTGGAAAGATTCAGGAGAAGAGATGGGAGCTGTTTAAAGCGGATCATGCACTTGCTGCAGAGTTATGTGTCCAGGGTTAATTTTCGTGGCCCATCATGGGCTGATATTTGCATACGCAGTTGTATGGATATTCCTTTGTGCTCCTGTGGATGGGATGTGCAAGAATTTATATTCTTTTGAGAGAAAAATGCAATGAGTACCCAGTCATGGATCTGCTTGGTTTTGACACCATACACCATGCGGCGGAACTGGAGGTAGAAATTAGCCATCAAGATGTGTGTGTGAGAGGCAAGGTGGCAACCAAACCTGTGGATTACTGATGAAAGGACCCCAAGGGTGCAGAAGACCAGGACGGCACAGGTTTGGGAGAGTCAGGTCCCAAATAACCTTCAGTCTCTCCTCCTTGGATGCCAGGGTCAACATGGTCCTCAGGATTCTGAGGCAGGAGATGCCAATGGACAACAGATCCAACCCCACCAGATGAAGAGAACCACGATGATGTGACTGAACCTGGTGTTGGCACAGGCCAGCTCCACCACAGCCATACGTTTGCAGTAGCAGTGGGAGATGATGTGGCAGCAGCAGTACAGCAGGCAGCGTGGAGCGGAAACAAAATACGGGCTTGTGGAGAGATGGCTCTGTCTTCATCACATATACAAGGGTGCTGCTCCCAAGGTGGGCCATGGTGAACACTGTGCTGAATGGGATGGAAAGCCAGGGGTGCACATCTTCCAGCCCAGGGATGCCAGTCGAGAAAAACATGGATGTGTTTGTGCTGTTGGAAGCAGAGAGTTTGACATTGAGAGGCATCCTTTGCAAACTACACCTAAAAGTCTTTCTTTTCAATAAAACGTAAAAGAAAGAATCATTAAACTTTGCAAAACGTACCCAGATTGTACTTTCACTTTCACTGCAACTCCCTCATAACGTGTGATGTTGGTTTGTTACTCTGCTGGGTTACTGAATCGTGGCAAGGCCGGTCTGCGGAGTTTATCAAAAAGAGAGTGAAGTGATATCAAGCAGGAAGCGCGATCGCCATTGTTCAGACACGAAATTCGTCGGTGGGTGTTTGGATTCAAGATGTCTCTCCTTCCCTGGAGCAGGCGGAGGAGGCAGCAGGTGGGTCCCGAGCACCACGGGGCCAGCACGGTCCTGACAGCCTCTCCCTTCCCAGGACGTCTCTCATTCTCCAGGACCCCCTGAGCACCCCTGGGGGGGCCCTGCCAGCTGTGCACAGAGGCACAGGCACAGCTGGAGAGCAGATTGCAGGTGAGGAGGACTTCTGGTTTGACCAGCACAGCACTCCTATGAGTTCTCAGATTAAGCTAAGAAAAAATCAGAATTAGAATCACAGAAGGGTTTGGGTTGGAAGGGACTTTTCGAGGCCATCTAGTCCAACCCCTGCCATGAGCAGGGACATCCCCAACTACAGCAGGTTGCTCAGAGCCCCGTCCAGCCTGACCTGGGATGTTCCCAGGGATGGGGCATCCACCACCTCTCTGGGCAACCTGGGCCAGGGTTTCACCACCCTCCGTGTGAAAACTTCTTCCTTAGATCTAGTCTGAATCTGCCCTCTTTCTGCTTAAAACCGCTACCCCTTGTCCTATCACCACAGGCCCTGATAAAAAGTTTGTTCCCAATTTTCTTATCATCAGCCCCTTTCAGTCCTGACAGGCTGCAATAACGTCTCCCCGGAGCCTTCTCTTCTAACATTTCACCACTCATTTACAAAGCATTCATTAAAGTTCAGGGATGCTTCAGGTTCCTCACACGAAAAGTAACTTCAAAATACAGCTCTAAGGACCCACAGTGATAGCTTGTGCCCCAGAAGGAGTGCAGCGACACTGGATCCAAAGCCAAAAAGAGTTTTACACCAAACAGGATTAAGTCTGAATGTCATGCCCAGAGGGATATTTGACCACCCAGAGATAAAATTTTCCCCCTTAGTGGACCAAAATTCTGTTCTGGCACTGCTTAATGCTGAGGCAGACATAGCCCATGCAGTGGGAAAGAGGAGCAGCATTTGTTTACAAACCGCTGCTATTCCTGGCAGTTCCCAGGCAGCCGTTTCTCCTCCGTGATCATTACAGCCTCTGCAGTCCCAGCAGAGAGTGATTAGGGTGATCAGCTTCCTTAAGATGTATAAATATTTCCATGCAGGTCCTTTTGGCAGGTTGAGGAGTTGCTTGGTTGTGTGATGGAGAAACAGTATTTGAAGGTGATGTAGGTACAGCCAGGGTCACATGTGAGCTGGGCAGATATTTTTTTCATTTAATCTGATGTTATGCCAGTATTTTTAAGCATAGTGCCAAGCTCTGAGCCAAGTTCAAATCGTAGGCAAATAGAAGTGAATATAATACAATCTCTCCAGAAAAGCTACTATGCAGGTATGCCAGTACATCTAAGTGGACTCTGCCTCTTATTGAGACAATGAGCTACTTCATTACTTCCAGATATCCCACATGAAGTGAGTATTGCAGTAGAGAACTGCCAGTCATTCATCTGCAGCTTCAACTTGCTTCCTTGCATGGGTTATCTACAAGTGTTAATTATCTGGCTGCGAGCTGTTCCTTGATTAAATCAACTTCAAACAAGCTGTAAACACAGAGGTGTAACATCCACTAACGCAGTCATACGTGAAGACCCGCAAGTACCCGACCATAGCTGCAGTCCTGTCCTTCTTGCTTGCGCAAACCTGAGGAGGAGGATGGCAAACACCACAGGGAAGGTAACGATTTGTTGTTCTTCCTTACGGGGAGGACAAAAGTCACGAGCTCGTGACTTTGACAGTCAGGCTTGACACAAGACACAGGCGTGATGCTCGGAGAAGGCTGTGGGATGGGTGATTCGGGGAAAGCACAGAGTTTCTACAATGGGGGACCAGATCGTGCAGGTACTTATCAGAGATTACTTGTGATCTTACACCGGGAAGCGATATGAACCGGGTGATTACTCCAGCGCTCTTAAACCCCAAAATTCAAAGGATCTTTGTTTCATGACAGGAGTTCTGGGTGGCTGTTAGTACAGTCAGATCAGCATGTGGCTGTAAAAGGAGTTGGCTGTACGTTTTTCACGGGCTCAGACTGCATAGCTGGTAGATTTGCAATGTCTAAGAATGACACAAAATGTTACGTGCATCAAATGTGGTAAATTTTATTATTATTGCTTAGCAGCAGAGAAGCAGAGCTGACAAAAATGAGTGAGGAAAGAGTTAAAATCTCAATTTCAAGTCCCAGGATCTATTCACTCCTTACAAAGTCAGGGAAGCATTGCCAGGATGCTAGCAATCAAAGATTTCAACTCCTTTTGCACTTTGTTCAATACCCAGCATCTCATTCTCTGAGGGTACATTAATCTGTTTAAAAAAAAAAAAATACAACAAATTTGCAACAAATGTAATGGGGTACAACCAGCTAGGTAAAGGTGCCTGATAGTGTCCCCCGTTTCTAGAAAATCTTCTGGATTTTGACTGCTGCAACAAGCAAAACTCGTCACTTTACAAGTTGCTGAACTACTTAATTGCACAAAACAAAACTCCGTCAGCTCTTCGAGGCACAAAGGAAACGCTCAGAAGCGCGTCAAGACGCCTGGAAGCGCGGCTCCACCTGAGCAGCCACCAGCCTGAACGTGCCGCTCCCAGCCCTCTTGCTGCACGTACAGCTTAAAAACAGCCGAAATAACAGCAGTGTCTTCCTAACACAGCGTTTGCGCGTCGGCGGCAACCGCAGCCGCTCCTGGGGGCTGGTGGCAGAAGCGGCGGGTCCGTGCGAAGCTGGGCTGGCGCCGGGGGGAAGGAGCGGCTCCTCCCGGCGCGACGCTCTGCGCAGGGCTGGGGTGCGGCACGAGGCGCCTGCTCGGGGTCCAGGGGCTCCTTTGGTGGCCGGCGCACCGGCACCGCGGCTGCAGGACACGTCGGGGAGGGCGCGTGAAATGTAGAGGAGGTCAGGAGTAACGCGGGTGAAACTGAAGTGCGGTCGGGACGGCGTCTCTGCGGGAGCCAGACGGCCCGGGGTTGTTGTAAAAACGTTGCTTCCTTGGTATTTCACGTGCCCGTGTGTGCCCAAGAAATGAGACCCTGCGAAGGGGACAGAACCGGCACGGCACCCTGAGCGTACGTGAAAAGGACCCAGTAAAAGTTGAGTCTGGTGCTTGTTGAATAACGTTATTTAATAATCTAGATAGCTTTATTACACGAGATGAAGTACAGGTAACACTGCCCAGAACAGCACACGGCATCCGTAGATCAATTACCTCCGACAGAGAGGAGCGAAGCAGTACCTGCGTTTTCCCAAGCACAGGATTACAGCATCTCAGATGTGTTTGCCTTTTCCAGATAAATAATTCTGGTGCGAGACACGTTTCCTGCTGGACTGGCTCGTGCCATCTGTGGCTCTGCCTCCCTGCATTTACAGCCGAGGTAGTTGGCTACGCTGCAAACAGAGTCCTCTCTGCGACGGACTGTTGTAAGTAACATCGCCTTGGCAGCGTTTTCACAATATTGGCTTTGCAGTATTTGGCCTTACTTTGCAAATAGCAATGACTAGAAACAGACTGGAATGCCTGCGGGTTTGTGTCATGTGGAGGACTCGAAGCAGCTTGGAGGAGACGTGAAACTATTCAGGGGTCAAGGAAGTCAAATGTCTGGAAAGCCAAGGAGATGAAGTCTGGCCCTTCAGTATGTTGGGGAAAACAGAGGGTACAAGTGCCTGAGAAACCTGCGTCTAATTCCCGTACTGCCAGCTGGCGAATTTAACCCTTCTGTGCCTCTGTTTTCCTGGCGAAACAGGGACAATTCACAGCACTGCTTTCTTCTGGCAAGGGCTGGAGGCTAAGGAGGTGCACGCGCCGCGGGAGGGACCGGCACTGCAGCCTCAGCGCAGTTTTGGTCGCGACACTGATTTATCCTTCCTAACGCAGGAGGCAGGGACGCTGGAGGCGGGATGCCCTTTCAGAGAGGGACTGCAGCAAGGGGTGGGTTTGGGCTCTAGCAGGAACAGCCCCACACTGACAGTGCTGCCTGAAGCGGGGCACGCAGCTGGGGGATGCACGGGTTCACTGTGCTGCTTCCACGGGCACCAGCTCCCACAGCAAAAACACTCAGGGCAACAAACGCTGGTCTTGCAAACGCACATCTGCTGCCATCTCCTGAGGTGGGAACCCGACGGGGCACACCAGCCCAGAAGACAACGTGGTTTGCACCTGCAGATGCGTGTGGGTGACCAGAGCCCTGCTGAGCCGCATCCTCAAAGTATTCTGGATCTTCTCCTTTCTTCCATCGTAGATTTTCGTACTGACGGCAACTAAATGTACTCAACTTCTAGCTTGTAATTCCCAAACTATGAAGGGGAGGGGTGGGGACAACAGCCAGAGGCCAGCCTGGGATAAGAGGGGAGGCAAGATAACTCCCATGAGTTCAGGATAAGACTATGTGTGTTTGCGTCTCGCCAGTGGCGGGACTGAGTGTGGCTGGACAAGAGGCAGGAGGATATGACCACAGACCTGTGTGCCTGGGAAGACAGGCCAGGGCGTTCTGCCTGTGGATGGTGTCCACAGCACTGCTTGCTACAGCTCATTCCGCTCCCTGTCTATGCCAGCTGTTTCTGTGTCTTCCCTTCCAGCTCTGCAGCAGTGCCTCATGTCCCACCTGAAACACTCCAGTTCCTTGTCCTTCATCCTGACAGGCATCCCTGGGCCGGAGGATGCTCAGTTCTGGATTGCTTTCCCATTCTGCACCACGTACTTCATGGCAGTGGTGGGAAACATCACGCTCCCCTCCTAACGATTAGAATGGACCCAAACCTGCACCTGCCCAAGTTTTACTTCCTCTCCATGCTAGCTGCCATTGACCTTGTACTCACCACTTCCACTATGCCCAGGCTCCTGAGGATCTTCTGGTTCCAATCCCATGAGATCAGCTATGATGGAAGTCTGGCCTAGATGTTCTTCGTCGAATCATAGAATAGTTTAGGTGGGAAGGGACCTTTCAAGGCCATCTAGTCCAACCCCCTGCCATGAGCAGGGACATCCCCAACTACAGCAGGTTGCTCAGAGCCCCGTCCAGCCTGACCTGGGATGTTCCCAGGGATAGGGCATCCACCACCTCTCTGGGCAACCTGGGACAGGGTTTCACCACGCTCCATGTCAACAATGTCTTCCTTAGATCTAGTCTGAATCTCTCCTCTTTTAATTTAAAACCGTTACCTATCGCAACAGCCCCTGCTAAAAAGTCTGTCCCCACCTTTCTCCTCAGCCCCTCTCAGCCCTGGCAGCTGCAGGAAGGTCTCCCCGGAGCCTTCTCTGCTCCAGGCTGAGCCCCCCCAGCTCTCCCAGCCTGGCCTCCCAGCAGAGCTGTTCCAGCCCTCGGAGCATCGCTGGGGCCTCCTCCGGCCCCGCTCCAGCAGGTCCATGTCTCTCCTGTGCCGAGGGCTCCAGAGCTGGACGCAGCACTGCAGGGGGGTCTCCCCAGAGCGGGGCAGAGGGGCAGAACCCCCTCCCTCGCCCCGCTGGCCACGCGGCTTTGGGGGCAGCCCAGGACACAGTTGGCTTCCGGGCTGCGAGAGCACGTTGCCAGCTCCCGTCCAGCTTTTCACCCACCAGGACCCCCAAGTCCTTCTCCATGGGGCTGCTCTCCATCCCTTCATCCCCAGCCTGTGCTGATACCGGGGGTTGCCCCGACCCAGGTGCAGGACCCTGCCCTTGGCCTTGTTGAACGTCCTGAGGTTCACGTGGGCCCATTCCTCGAGCTTGTCCATGTCCCTCTGGATGGCATCCTGTCCCTCAGGTGTGTCGACCGCACCACTCAGCTTGGGGTCATCTGCAAACTGGCTGAGGGTGCCCTCGATCCCACTATGTCATTGATTAGAAACCCCAAAACAGCATCAGTCATGAAATGTTGTTCTACAAAATTTTCTCCCTGTCGTGGTTTAGCCCCAGCCGGCAACTAAGCCCCACGCAGCTGCTCACTCACTCCTCCCTCCCCCAGTGGGACGGGGGAGAGAATTGGGAAAAAACTCGTGGGTTGAGGTAAAAACAGTTTAATAGGACAGCAAGAGAGAAGGAAACAACAATGATAACAACAATAATAATACCGACAAAGGAATGTACAAGAACAAGTGATGCCCAGTACAGCGATTGCTCACCACCCGGCGATCGACAGCCCGTCCCCGAGCAGCGATTTCCACCCCCCAGCCAACTCCAGTTTATGTACTGGGCATGATGTCGTATGCTATGGAATATCTCTCTGGCCAGCCTGGGCCAGCTGTCCCAGCCGTGCCCCCTCCCAGCTCCCCGTGCACCTCCCCACTGGCACAGCACGGGCATCTGCAAAGTCCTTGACTGAGTACAAGCACGACTTAGCCACAACCAAAACTCCAGTGTGTTACCAACATCATTCTCGTACCAAGTCCAAAGCACAGCACTATACCAGGTACCGGGAAGGAAAAACAACTCCACCCCAGCCGAAACCAGGACACTCCCAATATTTTAAAAAGACTCCCTAACTTTTGATGTTGTAGTGTCTCTTCCCTGAGCATATGGGCACCTGTAATTGGATTTTGAGAAGCTCCAGTTTTTTGTAAGTCTTTACTTGCCTCTGAACTCCTGTGAGATCCTGCTCCTGTAGTTTTGGCACTTTAGCAAACCGTCCCTCCTCTTTGTTCACCATGTAATCCTGCATGTGCTGCACTGCATGAGCGTAATACATCAGGTAACACGTCACGCCCTCCCTGAATCACAGAATCACAGAATCACTAGGTTGGAAAGGACCTTTAAGATCATCAAGTCCAACCATTAATCCAGCACCACCATGTCCCCTAAACCATGTCCTGAAGCGCCACATCCACACGTTTTTTGAACACTTCCAGAGATGGCGACTCTACCACCTCCCTGGGCAGCCTGTTCCAATGCTTGACCACCCTCTCAGTGAACAAATTTTTCCTAATATCCAATCTAAACCTCCCCTGGCGCAACTTGAGGCCATTTCCTCTTGTCCTATCACTAGTTACTTGGGAGAAGAGGCCAACACCCTCGTCGCCACAACCCCCTTTCAGGTAGTTGTAGAGAGCGATAAGGTCTCCTCTCAGCCTCCTCTTCTCCAGACTAAACAACCCCAGTTCCCTCAGCCGCTCCTCATCAGACTTGTGCTCCAGACCCCTCACCAGCTTCGTTGCCCTTCTCTGGACACGCTCCAGCACCTCAACATCCTTCTTGTAGTGAGGGGCCCAAAACTGAACACAGGATTCAAGGTGCGGCCTCACCAGTACTAAGTACAGGGGCACAATCACTTCCCTACTCCTGCTGGCCACACTATTCTTGATACAGGCCAGGACGCTGTTGGCCTTCTTGGCCACCTGGGCACACTGCCGGCTCATGTTCAGCCGGCTGTCAACCAGCACTCCCAGGTCCCTTTCCGCCGGGCTGCTCTCCAGCCACTCCTCCCCAAGCCTGTAGCATTGCATGGGGTTGTTGTGGCCAAAGTGCAGGACCCTGCACTTGGTCTTATTAAACCTCATACAGTTGACCTCTGCCCATCGATCCAGCCTGTCCAGATCCCTCTGCAGAGCCCTCCTACCCTCCAGCAGATCAACACTCCCACTCAGCTTGGTGTCATCTGCAAAATTACTGAGGGAGCACTCAATTCCCTCATCCAGATCATCAATAAAGATATTGAATAAGACCGGACCCAGAACCGAGCCCTGGGGAACACCACTCGTGACCGGCCGCCAGCCGGATTTAACGCCGTTCACCACAACTCTCTGGGCTCGGCCATCCAGCCAGTTCCTCACCCAGCGAAGAGTAAACCCGTCTAAGCCACGAGCCGCCAGTTTCTCCAGGAGAATGCTGTGGGAGACGCTGTCAAAGGCTTTACTAAAGTCCAGGTAGACAACGTCCACAGCCTTTCCCTCATCCATTAAGCGGGTCACCTGGTCATAGAAGGAGATCAGGTTGGTCAAGCAGGACCTGCCTTTCATGAACCCATGCTGGCTGGGCCTGATCCTTTGGTTGTCCTGCAGATGCCCTGTGAGCACCCTCAAGACCAACCGCTCCATAATCTTCCCCGGTACAGAGGTCAGGCTGACAGGCCTGTAGTTCCCAGGATCCTCCTTCCAGCCTTTCTTGTAGACGGGTGTCACATTGGCAAGCCTCCAGTCTTCTGGGACCTCCCCTGTTAACCAGGACTGCTGATAAACGATGGAGTATGGCTTGGCAAGCTCCTCCGCCAGCTCTCTCAGTACTCTCGGGTGGATCCCATCAGGCCCCATAGACTTGTGGGTGTCCAGGTGGCTTAGCATGTCCTTGACTGCTTCCTCCTGGATTATGAGGAGTACATTGTGCTCTCCATCCCCGTCTTCCAGCTCAGGGGGCTGAATACCCTGCGGATACCTGGACGGGCTATTAAAGACTGAGGCGAAGAAGGCATTAAGTACCTCAGCCTTGTCCTCGTCCTTGGAGACAATGTTCCCCACCATATCCAGTAGGGGATGGAGATTCTCCTTGCCTCTCTTTTTGTTGTTAATATATTTGTAAAAACATTTTTTATTATCCTGTACGACTGTGGCCAGACTGAGCTCTAGCTGGGCTTTTGCCTTTCTAATTTTGTCCCTGCTTGACCTAACGAGATCCTTGTACTCTTCGTGAGTTGCCTGCCCCTTCTTCCAGAGGTGATAAACTCTCCTCTTTTCCCTGAGTCCCAGCAAAATCTCCCTGTTCAGCCAGGCCGGTCGCCTTTCTCGCCAGCTCTTCTTACGGCACATGGGGACCGCCTGCTCCTGCGCCTTTAAGATTTCCTTCTTGAAGACTGTCCAGCCTTCCTGGACCCCTTTGTCCTTCAGGACTGTCTCCCAAGGGACCCTCTCAACCAGTGACCTGAACAGGCCAAAGTCTGCCCTCCGGAAGTCCATGGTAGCAGTTGTGCTGACCCCTCTCCTTACTTCCCTCACAACCGAGAATTCTATCATGTCGTGGTCGCTAAGCCCCAGACGGCCCCCGACCACCACATCTCTCACCAGTCCTTCTCTGTTTGTAAACAGCAGGTCCAGCAAGGCTCCTCCCCTGGTGGGCTCACTCACCAGCTGCATCAGGAAGTTATCCTCCACACACTCCAGGAACCTCCCAGATTGTTTCCTCTCTGCCGTGTTACACTTCCAGCAGATGTCTGGTAGGTTGAAGTCCCCCACAAGAACAAGGGACAGCGAATGCGAGACCTCTGCCAGTCGCTTATAGAATGTCTCATCCGTCTCTTCATCCTGGTTGGGTGGCCTGTAACAGACTCCCAGCAGGATCTCTGCCTCATTGGCCTTCCCCCTCATCCTTACCCACAAGCACTCTACTTGGTCTTCACAATCTTCAATTTCTATGCAATCAAAACACTCCCTAACATACAGAGCCACCCCACCGCCTCTCCTTCCCTGCCTATCCCTTCGGAAGAGCTTATAGCCATCCATTGCAGCACTCCAGTCATGAGAAGCATCCCATCATGTTTCTGTGATGGCAACTACGTCATAGCTGTCGCGCTGCACAATGGCTTCCAGCTCCTCCTGTTTGGTGCCCATGCTGCATGCATTGGTGTAGATGCACCTGAGCCGGGCTATCGATTTCAACTCTGGCACGTTGAACCTACCCCTAGGTTCAACTCTAGTGAGCCCGGTTTTACCCCCTCCCCCCTCCAAATCTAGTTTAAAGCCCTCTCGATGAGGCCTGCCAGCTCATGAGCAAGAATCCTTTTGCCCCTCGGCATCAGTTGCACTCCATCAGCTGCGAGGAGGCCCGGTGCCGTGTAAACCGCCCCGTGGTCAAAAAACCCAAAATTCTGACGACGGCACCAGCCCCTGAGCCACGTGTTGATCAGGTGTGCTTTCCTGTTCCTTTCAGCGTTCTTCCCCGTCACTGAAGGGATTGATGAAAACACTACCTGCGCTCCCGCTCCATCGACCAGTCGCCCCAGTGCTCTCAAGTCCTTTTTGACTGCCTTTGGGCTTCTTAGCGCAACCTCATCGTTGCCAACCTGCATGACCAACAGCGGGTAGTAATCAGTGGGCCGAACCAGACCAGGGAGTTTTCTGGTGACGTCTCTCCCCCAGGCCCCAGGGAGGCAGCAGACTTCCCTGTGAGTTGGGTCTGGTAACTAACTAATGCTCCGGTGCAGCGTTGTGTAAGGGAGAGCGGGAGTTGTTTGTCGTGGGGTGCGTAGAGCAGCTGGAGAGTGCAATTGCACAAGCCTCCTTTGCTGTATGCAGATCTCCTTGTGCAAAGGACAGGGCCATAAACTAAACCAAAAGCCCGCGGGGCTGTTGTAGGAGGGTCACCTCTGAGCACTGGAGGCACGGAGCAGGAGTGTGGATCAAAGTAGGGGAACAGAGAACAGGGACTAAGCTCCTCTTTTTCTCCTCAGCAAACATATACCTGATGTCAACTATGATGAAAACTCATCTCCTCACACCACATACTGACTTACCATCCTAGCTCTCCTTGTGCTCTCCTTGTGCTCTCCTTGTCACACCACTGCTTTCAGCCGCCCTTTCACCACTCAGTGCCAGCCCTCTTTGGTCAGGGGGGTTTCAATGGCAAACCCTGGCTTTGCAGAAGGAGACTTAGACAAAATTAGTCTCAATTAGGTCAAAGTGGCAAGATTTGGTCTGCCACAAGATTTCTGTCTAGCTGCGCTCTTTGCTGTTGCCTTAGAGGATGCAAAGCACAAGTGTGGGACAGGACATCCCTCCCCTGGCCCGCAGCCTCTGACAGGATGGAGAAAGCCAGGAGCTCCATCTCATGGTCACACAGACCATGGAAGGAGACCCAGACCTCATTCACATCTGGAAAAGAGGGAGTTGTCGATGCCAAGCTCAGGGACCTGTGTTTGGAAAGCTGCGGGGTCAAAGGATGAGGAAGAGTTCAAGCTACTGCAAGGGTTACAAGCACTGTAGGTGATTGACAACAATATCGTCTCAATTAAACAAATGGAATTAGGAAGTTAGTCAGTAAATGAGCAAGTCAGCTGCACACGTGCATGTGTGTGGACTCATTTCTTGAGCCATGGGACAGATACACCAGGGATTCCTCCCAGCAAACTTATAAATGCTTCCACCGCTAAAAGCTGCTGGGTCAGAGAAGCAGGCGACATACCTGGTGGAAGCAGGGCTGGCCAGCATCACTCGCACAGGGCTGGGTGAGCTGGGTACACCTGCTGATTTATCTAGACAAATCTGCAGCAGCAAGCCAGGTAGGTCATCCATCAGTGCACGGATTTTAAACAGAAGCAGCACAGGAGGATTTGCTGCTGCAGTCTTTTCTCTATAAACTTAAAAAGTATATCTATTAAAAACGAGGAGGGAAAAAAGAAAATAATCTGGAAAAGGCCCCATGGCCCTCTCCAGTCCCATGCTTCTTGACCACATTCTCTACTAAAAAAAGCACCATGAGTTTTGAAAAAAATTTTAGGCAACCTTTGCTTCTTGCAACAGAAAATTCTCAGACCAGCTTGCACATTGTCATCTCAGGGAGTTTGCTTTACAACTGAATAAATTTAAGGGTAGACTTTATCTACAGGCATATAGCTTTCCTTCTCCTCCATTCTGCATGCTTTCAGGCATGGGAAACCCTTTTGGGGAGGGCATGTGTGTGTTTGGTTTTTGAAGGTGTTTCTGCAGTCACTCCATGGACCACCTTCAGAAATCTTACAGAACAGCTTTGAACAAAACCTGATCCCATCTGGCACCCTTCCCGATACAAGGTGGTTGTACCAGGGTCATCCCTAACAGATTTTTGTCCTGCTCGGTCTTCCGCAAAAATGGAGCATCAATCTCCTTGGGCACTGCAGCTCTATTTTCATCAGTGCGTTGCTACCTTTACTATCCGAGAAATTGTCTTTAAGCCTGGACTGAATTTCTCCTACTCTTTCTGGGATTTAGACCCCTGACTTGTCCTTTCAGAGGACATGCAGGACAATTATTCCTTTGCATTTCACTGTAGCCTTTAACATGTTTCAAGGCTCTTCTCAAGACCGTTCCCCAGCTAAGCCAGTCCCCTCAGCTCTCCAGCTTAACTTCACCCTTACTTCTGAACTCCCTCTAATTTGCCATTATTTTCATGAAGTGCCCGCCGCAATGTTCTTCAGTCTGCAGACCTCCAGCTCGGTCCTTTGCCCCTGCCCTTCACATTCATCCTACCTGAGGTGCTCCACTGAGCAAGCAGTTCTGAGAGTATGATTTGCTCAGAAACTTTCCTTTAATCTGCTAACACGTTTTATAAACAACAAGAAAGAAAGCAATCCAATTTGCCTGGGAAGATTTACCCTTGAAAATGTGATGCTTTCTGGACGTGCCACACTCTGCCTGCAAGGTCCTACTGGAAAACAGCAATTAATCTGGCCAAGAGACGGGTTGCCTCCCTGGGAAACAGAAACCCCAATGCCTCTCCCTCCCAAGGTGAAGGTGATGTGGACAACGGGACCTCAAAAGCATGGGCATATTGAAACCACATGTAAAGTGGAGCTCTTTGAAGAGTGGTCTTGGGCAAACTGTTGTGCATCATCCAAGACCCCTCTGTGAGACCTCGGCTGTGTGACTCCGACCAGGCACGGCCAAGAAAGACGCTTTAAAGGAAGGTGTAAAGAGGAAAACTGCTTGTGCGACTAGGAGCAGAGCTCTGGTCTTGTGAAAGGGGACAAAGGAGCAGCAGCTCTTTTGCTTAGCAAATGTCAGGCTGGGTTCTGTGGCTTTATAGACGTGCTGGGGTGCAAATGCCAGGGAGGGAAAAGTGTAATCCGATTTCATTTCAGAGGTGATAGAAACTGGATGGGAACACACAGAGAGGAAAGTAGAGGTAATTTCCCAGCTGTTGGAGCAGGGTGGAGGGTTGGAGCTGTCTTCCAGCAGATGCATGAAAGCAAAATATCCTAGGATGCTGACTACCAGTTTTCCTGGGTAAAATAAGCTGTCACACCTAAAGCAACAAGCACTTGGCTGTGTGACCCAGAAAGTGCTTGTCAGCTCCATCTTTCTACATACAGAGCAAAACTAATGGAAGATGAAGATAGGAAATCAAATAGTGCTGATGGAGGGCTTAAAAATTCTCCTGCAGGTCTGGAATAAAACTTGCATCGTCTGAGGTTTACTTACTTCCACGTCTCATGGCAGCATGTGGAGGAAGAGCAAGGATTTAACTAACTCATCTCTGCCTGTTTTGATATAGGAACTATGGGTCCTCAAATGACACGAGCAAAAGTCAGGCTCACAAGAAAGGGAAGGGACTATTTCACAAAAGGTGCCATTAGTTTGTAAAACTCCTTGCTAAAAGATGCTAAAATTTTGCACAGAAGAGACTAGATGGGTTTCTGGGGTGAGGTTACTTAAAATGGAAAAACCACATCAGTCCAGGAAGTCCCTGAGCTTCAAATTGTTGGAAGCTGGGAAAGCACGCAGGAGAAGTGTCATGGTATGTTTCCTTTCTCATATTCTTCCCTAAGGGTCTGCTTTTGATGCTGGACATAGGATCTGAGGCTGGATGGACCTTTGGTGTGGCCCAGGGTATGGCTGTCCTTGTGTGCCTGGGCTCTCCTCACTTGGGCTCCTACAGTGACCACCATGCCCCACTTGCATCCCACCAACACCTCGCTGTCGGAGCTGCACCTGACGGGCATCCCGGGGCTGCAGCACCTGCACCACTGGATCTCTGTCCCCTTCTGCATCATGTACCTTGTCACACTGGCTGGGAACAGCACCCTCCTGTGCGTGATAAAGGCTGATCCCAGCCTGCACCTGCCCATGTTCCTCTTCCTGTCCATGCTGGCTGTCATTGACCTGGTGATGTCCACCTCCATCACCCCCAAAATGCTGGGCATCTTCTGGTTTCACTCCACTGCCATCAGCCTGGATGCTTGTCTTACCCAGATGTACTTTGTTCATGCTTTCTCTGTGGTGGAGTCGGGGGTGCTTGTGGCGATGGCCTTTGACCGCTATGTGGCTATTTGCAATCCACTGCGGCACTTGTCCATCCTGACCCGCCCTGTTGTGGCTGCCATTGGCTTGGCTACCTTGCTCAGGGCTGTGGTCTTCATGAGCCCCCTCACCTTCCAGATTCGTCGCCTGCCTCTCTGCAGCCCGGCAGTCGTGGACCACTCATACTGCGAGCACATGGCTGTGCTCAAGCAGGCCTGCGGAGATGCTACCTTCAGCAACACCTACAGCCTCTCCATCTCCACCTATGTGGTTGGCTTCGACTCGCTGCTCATTGCCCTCTCGTACGCGCTCATCCTCCAAGCTGTGCTCAGCCTCTCCTCCCCACAAGCCCGCAAAAAAGCCTTCAGCACCTGTGGCTCACACCTCTGCATCATGGCCCTCTTCTACATCCCTGGACTGCTCTCTATGTACATGGAGAGGTACCACCAGGAGCTCCCACCCTATGTCCAGGTCTTGTTGGCTGATATCTACCTCCTCATCCCACCGGCTTTCAACCCTCTGATCTACGGCATCAGGACAAAGCAGATTCGTGATGGAGCATGCAGGGCGATCTCCCGGAGGAGAGCCATAGCAGGAGGGACTGGGCCTGGCCTTCAGGGCACAGGGCTGGGACTCATGAAGACAAAGCCCATTCCCTAGAATGGCCAAAACCTCTGCTGGACCTTGGTGTGGTTCTCAGTGTACGTTCAGAGCCACAGGTGCCCCAGGAAATGCTGGCACCCACTGAACTCAGGTCAACACCAAGGGCTTCAGCTGCCCTTGTTCTCCTACCTGTCCCTAGCACGAGGCAGTGACACTGGCACAGCACCTCTGGGTGGTCCAGTTCCCTCAGATCTCCTAACATAAATAAGGATTGCAGCCACCACCTGACCTTGTTCTGGCAAAATAACCTAGTGCAGCTCAACCACAGAAAATAGCTGTTTCCTTAACATATCACTGTATGTGCAGCGGAGCCGTCACAAGAGACGTAAGGGCCATGGGATCACAGGACCACAGGATAACTCAGGCTTCAAGGGACCTCAGGAGATCTCTAGTCCAACCTCTTGCTCAAAGCAGGGTAATCTACAGGGTCAGACCAGGTTGCTGAGAACATCCCTTCCCTTTCCATGAAGGTCTGTCAGCCCTGGGGAGCAGGTACCCACACACTCTCCATGTACCGTGGAGCTGGTTTTACCTGGGATAGAGTTAATTGTCTTCATAGTAGCTTGTATGGGACAATGTTTTGGATTTGTGATGAAAGCAGTGTTGATGATAACACACCGATGTTTTAGCTATTGCTGAGCAATGTTGCACAGCAACAAGACCTTTTCTGCTCCTCACCCTGCCCCACCAGCAAGGAGCCTTGGGGTGCACAAGGAGCTGGGAGGGGACACAGCTGGGACAGCTGACCAAAGGGATATCCCAGACCATATGGCATCACACTTAGCAATAAAAACTGGGGGAGAGGTTTTCCAGGGCTGCCATTGCTCAGGGACTGGCTGAACATCGGTTGGCTGGTGGTGAGCAATTAGATTTTTTGTATCACTTCTTTTTATGGGTTTTGTTTTCCTTTGTTGTTGTTGGGAGAAGGATTCCTTTTTTATTATTAAACTGTCTTTGTCAGAACTCACGAGTTTTCACATTTTTACTTTTCTGATTCTCTCACCCATCCCACTGCGGAGGGGTTGGGGGAGTGGTGAGTGAGCGGCCACGTGGGGCTTAGTTGCCTACCAAGGTTAAACGACGACACCCATGGATGCCATCCACCTGCAGTGATCTGCAGCAGGACCCTGTCTGCTGGGTGCCAAAGCTGTTGGGTTGTGTGATTAAAGGTTCACTTCCATAAATTCAAAGGAGCAGAAGAATGTGGAAGGCAGGGGAAGGCCAATATCCCCTGCAGAGCCAGCAGAGCCCCAGCCCGGCTGCTCCCCAGGCTGTCCCAGGAGGATCATAGAATCATTAAGGTTGGAAAAGACCTTTAAGATCAAGTCCAACCGTCAACCCAATGCCACCATGCCCACTAAACCATGTCCCAAAGTGCCACATCCACAAGTTTTTTGAACACCTCCAGTGATGGTGACTCCACCACCTCCCTGGGCAGCCTGTTCCAATGTTTGACCACTCTCTCTGTAAAGAAATTTTTCCTGATATCCAACCTAAACCTCCCCTGGTGCAGCTTGAGGCCATTTTTTCTTGTCCTGCCACGTGTTACTTGGGAGAAGAGACCAACACCCACCTCACCACAACCCCCTTTCAAGTAGTTGTAGAGAGCAAGAAGGTCTCTCCTCAGCCTCCTCTTCTCCAGACTGAACATCTCCAGTTCCCTCAGACACTCCTCATAAGACTTGTGCTCCAGCCCCCTCACCAGCTCCGTTCCCTTCACGCTCCAGCACCTCAACGTCCTTCTTGTAGTGAGGGGACCAAAACTGAACACAGGATGTTCAGCCTCTGACCGGGTGTGAGACCTCCAAGTTGGTCAATGGCAGTGGGTTTCCCTCCTGGCAAAGTGACATGGGGTACTGCCCACCGGGTGGGGGGACAATCAGTATGGGATGCAAGGAAGAGCACTTTGAGACTGTGCAGCACTCACTATGGGGTGCTTAGGGGGAGGAATCAAAGGCTGGGAATGGGAGGGATCAGGGTGGATTGGGGGAAAACAGAGTGGTAAGGGGATGAAAGGGTCCAGTCGCATGTAAGGCTGTTGGTCAACATGCTTGTCTGTCCATGCCTGGTGCCTGATAGCACAGTCCGTCCTGTCTTCTCATTGAACTCCATTTCTAACAACATCCTTGGGTGAGGGTCCCCTAATCTGTGTGCATGTGTGAGCACCAAGGGCTGAGCACCAGCTGCTGGAGTGGAGACCACGGACCACGGGGGCCCACGAGCCCAGGGTGCCAGCACCTGGAGAGACTGAGGTGCACACATGTGCAGTGGGTACGTACATCAGTGTGCAATCACCAGCAAACATCAGGCAGGACCAGCCAGTGAATAAGCTGAGACTTGGGAGCCAGTATCAGAGGTTGTAAATCTGGGCTGGACGCTGGAAAGACCAGAGGGTTTAAGTTGCTACTGGAGGGATCAGGGGTTCCAAGCTACACTACTGCAGAGACCATGGGGTCGGCTACTGGTGATACGATAAGACTCATCCAGCTACTGGAGAGAGCCGTTCACCTGCGTGTATGTGCATGAGGCAACTGGGGACACCAGGGACCCAGGGCCAGCTACCGGGTAGACCGAGTGTCTAAGCACAGCTCCTAGAGGGATCCATATCATATGTGTGTATGTACAATTTCCACTAAAAGCATCCATCCTAATCGGACAGCGAGTAGAAGAGGATCAGGCCACTGATGCTCTTTGTGTTTGTGTGTGTGTTTTCAGTCTGGGTTGACCTGTGTGGCTGACTGGTCTCCACTTGCAAACAGCCTGGGACAGGGTCTGTGTTTGCACCCTGTGGTCCAGAGCAGCAGCCAGGGAGAGATAAAGAAAGAAGCTGAAGCAGTCTTGAAAATGTACATCTCACAGGACAGACAACCCAATCTCTGCAACCTCCATCTGCTGTCCCTTAGGGGATTTTCAGATGATGGATTAATACCCCAGCGTTGCTGCACTTAGAGATACGCAGAGGTGTACTGCTGCAGCCCTCCAGGTGACAGTCCCACAGGTGAGACAGATACCTGTGCTTATCCTTTTATCCTTCTCGGCAGACTGGGATCAGAAGCCTTTGCTTAGGCTGCAAAGCTCTTCTGTGCCATGTTTTTCCATCTCGCAGGGCAAGAAGTCCCTGTGATCAGGTTTCTTCAGTACTGCTGCAATACTGACAATAATACTGTGCCAGGCACTGGCTGTGGAAGAGAGCTTCTGGAAGCAGATACGCTCTTGCCTTGGATGTAAGTACCTGGGGATGCAGCTCTGGATTCAGACACACGTAAGTGCCTGGCGGTAGGAGTGCTTGGTGTCTAAGCACTGAGTACAGCCAGTGGAGATCCAGCCCCGACAGTCAGTGGATCCTGGAGAGACTCGGCTCACCCTGGGGCAGACCCCTACCTTTAGGGAGTCAGTTACTCTGCAGGCTCCATGGTCGAGCTCTTCTCTGACTGGTGTCACCTGAGTAAGTGCCCCTTACTTGGATGTGTACACTTGAGATGCCCCCAGGTACCCAAGGCACCCATGTGGGAGAGGCAGACCATCACCCAGGGTTTGCAGGGACCTGCGCCCTTCTGGGTGTAAAGGAAGTAGAGGCCAAATGGGACACACCGGGGGGTCTCAGATGGCTCTTTAGGCAGCTGGACCATAGCCTGGGTGTCATGTAGATACTGAGATCTGGCGTGTTAACGCGGGGCTTGCGCCATCGCAGGGCACACAACTGTGTTTTGCAGCAGAGGCTGGTCTGAAAGGCTGGTCCGTGTCACCGGCGGCATGTGGGTTTGCTCGGGAGCGTGGGTCAGTGAAAGCAGCCAGGGGTTAACCTCGCTGCTCCAACCCGGAGTCACACCTGGCTCCTGCACTGCTGGTTACTGCAGGGGGGCAGTGCCATGCAATTCAGTGCAGTGATTAAAAAGGAATTTTCATCCTCTTCAGCCTCTAAAATGCCCTGATTTTCAGACATTTGGGCCAGAAGGTAAGCACTTCTGTCCTGACCAGTCCTCTCAACCAGCCGCTCCTGCAGCAACCCCACACCTGGGGTTAAGATATAGATCAAAAGAAGGAATCAAATCCTACAAAAGCCTGCTCTCTATTTAAAACTTCAAGCATTGTATTTCCTTAGTTATCACCCCCAATATTTTCTTTATTTCTATTCTGAACTTGTCCAGCTTCTCCTTCTCACTGCTGCCATACTAGGCATGTCTAATGCTAAATTTTAGCCTAAATGATCCTGTAGCGGGGCTGTACACAGGTGAATTTTACTCTGTGTTGTCACTAGCATGGGTATCGCCAGCCACGAGCCGCCCCACAGCTTGCTGCTTGCTAAAAAGCTACTGGTGGATGATCATCCAGGCTGATCATCATTTCCTTAAACAGGCAGGGATCTTGTGTGGTCATCACCTGCCTGGTGTTTGCCACTGCGTGGGGAGAAGCAACCTTTGGCGAGAGATGTAAAGAATAATAAGAAGGGCTTCTGCAGGTATGTCAGCCAGAAAAGGAAGGTCAAAGAAAGCGTACCCCCCCGAAGAGCATGACTGGCAAACAGGTAACAACGGATGAGGAGAAGGCTGAGGTACTCAATGGCTTCTTTGCCTCAGTCTTCACTGGCAGTGTCTCTTCCCACACTTCTCGAGGGGATGGCCTGCAAGCCAGGGACTGGAGGGGCAAAGTCCCTCCCACCTTAAGAGAAGATCAGGTTTGAGACCACCTGAGGAACTCAAACACACATAAGTCTGTGGGACCTGACGAGATGCATCCCACAGTCCTGAGGGAACTGGCTGATGCAGTTGCCAAGTCACTCTCCATGATATTTGAAAAGTCCTGGCAGTCAGGTGAAGTCCCTGGAGACTGGAAAAAGGGAAACATTGTACACATTTTTAAAATGGGTAGCAAGGAGCAACTTATTTAAATTTAAACTAAATTTCGACTAGATCTAAGGCAGAAATTTTTGACAATGAGGGTGGTGAAACCCTGTCCCAGGTTGCCCAGAGAGGTGGTCGATGCCCCATCCCTGGAAATGTTCCAGCTTAAGCAGCAAAAGCAGTAGCAAAGTTTTGGCACAAATGGATGTGTAGCTCCTGTCCACCATACTCACTCTTCTTCTTGTCTCTCCATGGTTCTTCTCTGGGGTTTCTGTATTACCTCCAAGCTTCTCCCATCAGAAAAAAAAATCAATAATTTTTTCCGCTGACTAGGAGGTAACCTAATTTTGCAGACTTCTCTCAAGGGTAAATGACAGGATGAAGACAGAGCAGCAAGAGGCATTTTCATGATGACACTTAATGTCCCAGAGCACTTCCTGAGACCACTTTTTGCCCTACTGATTTGGAGGAATTTCCTATGTTAGGCCCATGGCACGGAAGCCAGGGCTGCTCAGGCAAAAGTTCTGTCTGAGGGAGGCTGGATGCTGATCTTTTTCTCTCCTCTTGCAGCTTATTTCAAGATGCCAGCGGAGCGGTGGTGAGCAACCAACAAAGAAACAAGTTTTTCACAAGCAACGGACTGTAAAAGTCCCTGGTTATCCCTGGTTGCACAACTTGAAACATGAACTTCTTCGTCTGACAGGAACTTTCAAGCCATAACAGCCCCATTTATTCAGCATTTTGGATCCTTTCCCCCTAGCTGGTCATGTTATGCTGTAGCACTCCTGTCTCACATGCCATAATAACGATGTGGATTCCTGATTTGGCTCTTGCATCGATGCAGAGTCCCCACCTCATCCCTGTTAATTCTGGACATCTCAGGGCTCAAAACCAGGCTCCTGTTCCTAAGCACAAAAGCAAGATTCTCCTGCATGGCTTCTGATCCCTTCATCCGCCCCAACAGCAGCTCCTCCTCTTTCATCCTTGTGGGTGTCCCCAGCCTGGAAGCTTTCCCTACCTGTCTGGGCATTCTTTTCTGCTCAGGTTATATCATTGCCTTGGTAGGAAATGGTATCGTTTTGCTTGTCATTGGGCTGGACAACTCCCTGCGTGACCCCATCCATTGCTTCCTGGGCATGCTGGCAGTCATCGATGTGGTGATGGTGACATCCATCGTCCCCAAGATGCTAAGCATGTTCTGGCTGAACTCTGTGGAGATTGGTTACATAGCCTGTTTTGTTCAGATGTTCCTTGTTCACTCCACAACATCAGAGGAGTCGGGAGTGCTCCTGGCCATGGCTGTTGACCGCTACGTTGCAATTTGTCACCCCCTCAGGTATCAAGCCATCTTGAATCGCCAAACAATTGCCCAGATAGGCCTGGCCATTGTGATAAGAGCTCTCCTTTTCATGGTCCCCTTGACAGGGATGGTGACAAACCTCCCCTACTGCCGTTCCCATGTGGTTCCCCATTCGTACTGCGAGCACATGGCCGTGGCAAAGCTGGCGTGCACAGACCCCAGACCCAGCAGGCTTTACAGTGTGGCTGGGTCCTCTCTTATAGTAGGGATGGACATGGCTTTCATTGCTGTGTCCTATGGGATGATCCTTAAAACTGTCCTGGGGAAGAAATCGTGGAAGAAAGCCTGGAAGGCTTTCAGCACCTGCGGGTGTCATATCTGTGTGGTGCTGCTGTACTACATCCCTGGGATAGTCTCCATATACGCACAGCAGTTTGGCAGCAGCGTATCCGTGCACACACAGGTTCTGCTGGCTGATCTCTACCTGACCCTCCCCACCATGCTGAACCCCATCGTTTACAGCATGAGGACAAAGCGGATCCGTCAGGCAGTGCTCAAAATGCTGTTTTCCAGGAAGGCTCATGCCTGACACTGTACTCAATGGTTTTTCAGGTGTATTCATCTCCCCAAAGACAGCACCAGTTTCATTCCCATTGAATGCACACAGCGAACAGGAGCAATGAGAGCAGAGGGGAGGACTCATTGCTTTAAATGGCCGCATGAGACTGTGCTCTGTGATGAGAGTTATTTGGGACTGGGATCATTAGCCAAATGCCAGAGTCCTATTTCCCTTCCTTCTTCCCAGGTGATACAGAGGAGCAGCCACCTTTGAGTTTTGAGATGTTCTTGATGCCTTGAACACCCCCGTGGTAATATAAAGCAACATTTCAGGGCTCCGTGTATGTTTGTATCAATATACAGATTCTGTTCCACATGGGGAAATTTCTTCTATGTTGTCTTCTTTAGTCCCTGCTGGACTGTCAGGGCTAGGAACAGCAGACTGTCAGGTGCCCCAGCCACGGAGGCTCTTCCCTCTGCGCCTCTCTTGCACGAAAGGCCGACCCTCACTGAGCGCAGACCAGCTCTTCTGGGTTTCTGGGTGAGGACGGAAACTGAACCTCTTCAAAACTGAACTCTTCAAAGCATTCTGTCCATTCAACAGCTCACACCAGATGGGTGAGGAAACCGAAGCGGGGAGATGCACAATGGTGTTTATCACTCTGTCTGGGTGTCCACACCTTGTAGTGGTGGAAATAAACACTGAGTCTGCTTGGGGATACTTACAAATCCTGTGTCTGCTTGTTGTGATGACCACAAGTCCGTGAATAGCTCAATCTAGCATGTCTCGGAGGCATGAAGGACAGAATGCCATAGGTCTGAGTGTCCTGAGATTCGGCTAGCTCTTGCTGCCAGTAGGCCAGCTGCATCCCAGACTTCTCTGAGCCCTCTCTGAGCCAGCCAGCTACGTCCAACCAGGGTTCTCAGGCTCTCTCCGGGGGTTGCAGCACCAACCCATGCTGAGACTTCCCTGAGTGCAAGAGCCCTCCTGTTCTGGAAGCTGGGATCCAGCTGGGAACGACCCAGACAGGTCAGGTCCCCCAGGAATGACAGGGAAGCTGCAGGCACAAGCAGCCGTTCTGAGGCTCCTCAGCTTAGCATTAGCAGTTGGAAAGTCCAGCTCTGACCTGGGATAAGGAGATCCTTTGCAGGCGTTATTTTGAACTGGTGCTGGAGGCTCACTGGGAGAGGTGCAATTTCAGTGAACACGAAGATATGTGTCAACAACAACTATCCAAAGTACCAACACCAACAACTCATATCCCCTTACCTTGCCTTTCTTCAGTACCAAGAGGTTCAGCAGGTTCAGAGGTTCATCCACCCACAAGGGTTCCCGCTCCTGAGAAGTGGAGGGTACTCCACTGACAGAGGGGTGCTCTGCACCCACTCTGCATGGATGCTCCTCTTGGGGTGAGACTGGAGTTTTCTGAGACTCGGTAACAAAGTACAAAGAATCAACGTTTTGAGACAAAAGCAGCAAGCTGGTGAGCATTTGCCCGGGGTGTTTGCCAGGGTTATGTGACAGCTCCCATCAGGACGTTTAAGATACGGGAGTGATGAAACACTCCCAGATCCATGGGCCCTGATGGGATGCACCCACAAGTGCTGAGGGAGCTGTCTGATGTTGTTGTAACACCTCTCTCCATCATTTTTGAGAAATCATGGAGAACGGGAGAGGTGCCTGAGGACTGGAGGAAAGCCAATGTCACCCCAGTCTTCAAAAAGGACAAGAAGGAAGACCCAGGAAATTATAGAGCAGTCAGCCTCACCTCCATCCCAGGGAAGGTGATGGAATGCCTCCGTCTGGAGGTCATCTCTAGGCACATGGATGAAAAGAAAGTTATCAGGAGTAGTCAGCATGGATTCACCAAGGGGAGATCGTGCTTGACCAACCTGACAGCCTTCTATGATGGAGTGACTAGCTGGGTAGATGAAGGGAGAGCAGTGGATGTGGTTTACCTTGAACTTCAGTAAGGCTTTTGACACTGTCTCCCATAGCATCCTCATAGTGAAGCTCAGGAGGTATGGGTTGGATGAGTGGACTGTGAGATGGATCGAGAGCTGGCTAAGCAACAGAGCTCAAAGGGTTGTGGTCAGCAGCGCAGAGTCCAGTTGGAGGCCTGTAGCTACTGGTGTTCCCCAGGGATCAGTACTGGGTCCGGCTTTGTTCAACATCTTCATCAATGACCTAGATGAAGGGCTGTAATGTACTTTCAGCAAGTTTGCTGATGTTACAAAACTGGGAGGAGTGGCTGGTACACCAGGAGGCTGTGCTGCCATTCAAAGGGATCTGGACAGACTGGAGAGGTGGGCAGAGGGGAACCTCACAAAATTTAACAAGGACAAGTGTAGAGTTCTGCACCCGGGGAGGAACAACCCCATGCACCAGTACAGATTAGGGGTTGACCTGCTGGAAAGCAGCTCCACAGAGAAGGACCTTGGAGTCCTGGTAGACAATAAGTTATCCATGGGACAGCAATGTGCCCTGGTGGCCAAGAGGGCCAACAGTATCCTGGGGTGCATTAAGAAGAGTGTGACCAGCAGGTCGAGAGGGTTATTCTCCCCCTCTCCTCTGCACTGGTGAGGCCTCATCTGCAGTATTGTGTCCAGTTCTGGGCTCCCCAGTTCAAGAGAGGCAGGGAACTTTTGGAGAGAGTCCAACGGAGGGCTACGAGGATGATTAAGGGATTGGAACATCTCTCATATGAGGAAAGGCCAAGGGACCTGAGGCTGTTCAGTCTGGAGAAGAGAAGGTTGAGAGGGGACCTTATCAATGTCTATAAATACCTGAAGGGTGGCTGTCAGGAGGATGGAGCCAGTCTCTTTTCAGTAGTGCCCAGTGACAGGATGAGGGGCAATGGGCATAAACTGCAGCACAGGAGTTCCACCTCAACATGAGGAAAAACTTCTTTACTGTGAGGGTGATGGAGCCCTGGAACAGGCTGCCCAGAGAGGTTGTGGAGTCTCCTTCTCTGGAGACCTTCAAAATGACCGACTGGACGCGTTCCTGTGCAATCTGCCCTGGGTGATCCTGCCTTGGCAGGGGGGTTGGACCAGGTGATCTTCAGAGGTCCCTTCCAACCCCTACCGTTCTGTGATTCTGTGATTCTGTGAAATGGAGGGAATTCAGCAGAGGTGAAAGGCTGTGTCCCAGAGGTGCTCATGGTCCTCTGCTTGGGGGGGGGGGGGGGGAAGTTCCATCCAGAGAGAGGAGCCACAACCCCACTTGGGTCTGAGGGTAGAGGAGGACCAGAGGGATGATGTTGGGGGACCGTCTCCATTAACGCGAGGATTCAGAAGAAAAACATACAGAGATGGCATGTTTCCTCTGACAGCAAAGGAGCGGGACAACTCTCATCCTTCTCAGACACACACAGGGCAGACGTCCACAAGGTCACCAGAAGGTTATCGCAGAAGGTGCCTGCAGAGGACTCGCGCTCTTGGGACTCTCCCTCCAGGAGGCTCCCGGCGGCATCGCCTGGGGCGATGCGCGCAGCCCCGGCCCGCTGCCCCGCCGCGCTGCCCCGCCGCGCTGCCCCGCCGCGCTGCCCCGCCGCGCTGCCCCGCCGCGCTGCCCCGCCGCGCACGGGACGATTCGCTGTCGGCGCCACCGCCCCGACGCAGGGCAGCGGGGTCTGCAAGCGGAGGGCAAGGCGGGTGGCTGCACCGGCGCGCCGGCGTGCGTCAGGGCGCGGCGGCTGCTGCAGGAGCCTACGGACGGGAGGCTGGTGGGGCTTCAGCACCTGGCCTGGGGCCACCCACAGTGAGAGTCCGTGAGGGAAAAAGGCAGTTGCTGGGAGATTAGTTTTCCCAAATGTTAAAGTTTCTTATTAAATGAAACTGCAGACTCGAGGCTGCAGAATTCTAATTTTTAAAGTGTTTTTTTAGGTAAAAATAGGACTTGAGTCTAAAAAAGTAAACAAATACCAAACCGTTTACCTGAAACCAGAAATTGTTTGCTGCAAAAGAGTTAGCTTGTTCCTGTTTGTGTAAATTAATCAATACTTAGCTAAATACGCATTTTCTGTAAAACAAACTAAATTTTCAACCACAGATCATGGTCTTAACCCCTTGCATACAGCAGCAGGTATCTGGATAGAAAGGCACAGACATGCAGCCAGCTTCTCGCCAACGGGCAGGATTTGGTGAGATAGGCTGGATTATGCCACACGTGGGGCGGTCACTCAGGACCGGGTGGGGAGGTGAAGGAAGCCGGCAGCAGGATCCCACCCAACCCCACCGACCCAGGATCCCCACCCAGCGGGGGCACAAAGCACTGTTTTGGGGAGGCATCCTGCATCAGCGGTGCGATTCATGGAGGAGGAGCGAGCACCCCAGGGACACGCGCTGGACCAGCTACAGCTTCGTCGGTCGGGGCACGGTCTGGGGCTGGAGGTTTGCCTGTGACGTGAAAGGGTGTCCTCCACACCGTGCCAGCAGCATGGGCCTTTGTGCCCCTCCTGAAACAACCTTGTTTTTTCTCAGTAGGAAAGCACGTCTGCAGCGTGCGCCGTGCTCCAGGGGACAAGCCCCCACTGCCACCACAGTGTCCATGCTGAGAAGGAAAGGGGCGCGAGGGCTGAGGTGGGGAGAGCTCAGTCTGGAAGATGTGACAAAGCAGACATAAAATGTCACAGGGGAGCGCAGGGCCCATTCCTTCCAAGAGTTCTGTGTCCAGCACCAATTAGCTGTGATGAATACAGAGGAATTAAACTACAGGGAAGAAAACGGTGGTGGTGCCTAGGAACCGGTGGCAGTGACCTCGATGCATTTCAGCCTGCAGTATTGATTTTTCATTTTATTTTTTCATTGACTCACTCAATTTTTCATAAGTTCCATTTTCCTGAAGCTGAGGGAACTTAAAGGCAGAGGGGATTTAGACAAGGAAACCGCAGAGAAAATTGAGATGTTTGGGACAAGTTTGGTTAATGGCCAAGCCTGCACCCCTGCATGCTTGCAGAAAAGGATGTGGTTAGAAAGTGAATGGAGCACTTAGAGCTGCAGCTAAAGCACCGTGGACAAAGTGAAATGGGGAGCTGGTCAGGATCCGATGGGAGTTAGAAGCTGTCAAGCAGAACAATCAAATAAAAGCAGATAAAGGCATCTGCCTCTCTGCATGGAGAGAGACGTCCATGCCTACCTGAGAGAAAGGCAATCAGAGAACTTCTTTTTTTTAATGTAATTTAATTAATTGGTAGCTGAGAAGGATGCTAAACAGCTGCTGCTAAGAACAGAAAAGAAATACAGCAGCAGGTGTGGGTATTTTGCACAAGGGAAAAGGTATCTCTGAGTTGGCCAAGGAGGTCTTTGGCCTGTTCTGCCAAACTTTATGAGTCCTGGCACGCTGTGGTGATTGGAGATGCTTCCTCAGGTCATTACTTCAGCAAGAAAGTACGATGATGTGATTAGCTGCAGATTGCTTAGCCTGACGTCAATGCCCAGCAGAATGCCCAAGAAGTTAACAGGAGGTTTGGTCAATAAAGAATTAAAGGATTGGAATCAAATGAAATTATGGCAATCAAGTGGCTTTGCAGGAAAAAGCTCTTGTCAAACAAACCTGATTTCATTTTCTGATGAGAGAGCAAGTTTAGTTAATCAATGTGTGCATGTGTGTGTGTTTGTGGACAGTACACAGAGTTATCTAAAAGAAACGTGCCTCCACCACTCTGATTTCAGGTGAGGAGCTGACACAACACAACCTCTAAGAAGCATCAGCAAAGTGGATGAAGAACTGGGTGATTAAGAGCTGTCAGAGCCACCATCACAAAACCCCTGCGTTTCTGCAGGGATGCCACAGTGGCTGGCTCCAGACTAGAAGTTATTCTGTACGACTTTCATCAGTTGTCCCAAAATCAGCACAAACTGTGTCTCAAATAATGCTGGGGAAAGGCAAGTCATGCAGAGCAGTCTTGAGAGATTGGCAGACTTGGTTGTTCAAAGGAACTGCCTGCAGTAAGCTAAATACCAGGGTAAGGAGAGTTGGGCAAGTTTTCAGAGTGGAGCACTGTATCCTGGAGAACAGAGGCTCTGGAAAGCAGCTGGCAGGACACTGAGAGGGTAACACTGGGACCCAAAGGGCTAGGGCAATTTTGGATGCATAAGAGGGAAATGGAAGAGGTTCTACTTTTTCAGAAAAGGTGCTGAAATCTTGGAGACGTGCAAAAAACCCCTTTCTGTAAGACAGATAGTGGAACTGGTGAGTGGAGATGAGAAACCTGCAGTGCTCTAGGTCTTTAGTTTATCAAGAATAAGTCCTTGGTCATGGGAAGTACATACCGTCATGCATGGAAAGTACTCTGCCATGGAGAGCATGGAAGAGCTCTCTGGCCAAGCATGGGAAGGTAGAGGAGGATGCTGTGGCTGGAAGGAGTAGACAGGTGATGTCAAATGGGAAGAAAAGCATGTGGTTATAACCATGAGGATGCTTAGCACTTGAGGCAAAAATCAAGGGATGGAGGTTCTCCACCTCTGGATGCCCACAAGCCTGCAGTAGTGCAATTTCTTCCAGGAAAGCATACTTTAGCAAATCCCATGTTATTGGGCTCCGGAGAGGAAAAAATGGGTGTAACCAACTAACTCCACTGTTTTTGACAGGACAACATTCTGCATTTGACCTTCAGTCTCTTGGATGCATGAGTGTGGAGGAGGGGTAGTACCATTTTAATTGTACCTCCCTTGACTGTGGCTAGCAGCTAGGGGCTGTCAATGATGCCTGTGTCCCCTTAGTGTCGGGGTGACAGCTTGGAGCATCATCTTTCTGGCTGCAGTTTCTCTCAGCCCAGTTTCACCACGGACACGTTGTCTAGGTGCAGCTTCTGCGTGGCCCAAAGGATGGAACAGGATGGAACTTGTGTGGCCTGGACCGATATGCCCAGTCATCTCCCCGAGCAGGGCATAGGGAGGGAGGACGTGCTTGCAAGTCCTTAAACCCTGCCATTGCACTGCTCACGAAGGCTGGGCAGGGGCCAAAGAGCCTGGGGTTATACAAATACAAACTTGTGTGATGCTTGAAAACTGCAGCGTGCCCAGTTTTATGATCAGATGGCAGCAAAACCCCAACCTTTCTGTCACTGTTACAGGGAACTAAAGTTGGGAACAAAGATGTGGCTTGGCCCACTTGTGCCATGTCAACCGCTAATTGATCTAACACCAACTCTTTGCCCTTTCTCCTGACAGGCATCCCTGGTCTGGAAGCTCTCCACATGTGGGTTTCCATCCTGTTCTGCTTTACATACATCATGACCTTGCTGGGAAATAGCATGGTCCTTCTCGCTGTGAGGCTGGAGAAAAGCCTCCATGAGCCTATGTACTATTATTTCATTTCCATGTTGGCTGTCATTGACCTCATCTTCTCAACTGCTGTAGTTCCCAAAATGCTGGGTGTATTCTGGTTGGATTCAAGAGATACTGGTTTTGAGGTCTGCTTCATCCAGATGTTCTTCATCCACACATTCACTGCAGTGGAGTCAGGGGTGCTCCTGGCAATGTCCTTTGACCGGTATATAGCCATCTGCAACCCCCTGAGATACAACACCATCCTAACAAACTCAAGGACCATCCAGATAGGACTGCTGTCGCTGACCAGGCGAGTTGGTGTCATGACACCTTTAATGTGCCTCCTCACCAGCTTACCCTACTGCAAAACCAGAGTCATCCCTCATTCCTACTGTGAGCACATGGCCGTGATGGAGCTGGTCTGTACCGACCCGTCTGTCAGCGATCTCTACAGCCTCATCGTGGCAACACTGGTGGTGACAGACTCTGTCTTCATCACCTTCTCCTATAGTATGATCCTCAGCTGTGTGATGAGGCTGCCATCCCAAGAAGCACATCTCAAGGCCCTCAGGAATTGCGGGTCCCACATTTCTCTTATCCTGGTGTTTCACATGGGTGGCCTACTCTCCATGTACCTGCAGATGTTCTCTTTTGGCTTAGCACGTCACATCCAAGTCCTGGTAGCTGATTTCTATTTGACGGTCCCTCCCATGCTCAGCCCCCTTGTTTACAGCATAAATCACAGAATCACAGAATCACTAAGTTGGAAAGGACCTTCAAGATCATCAAGTCCAACTATTAATCCAGCGCCACCATGTCCCCTAAACCATGTCCTGAAGCGCCACATCCACACGTTTTTTGAACACTTCCAGAGATGGCGACTCCACCACCTCCCTGGGCAGCCTGTTCCAATGCCTGACCACTCTCTCAGTGAAGAAATTTTTCCTAATATCCAATCTAAACCTCCCCTGGCACAACTTGAGGCCATTTCCTCTTGTCCTATCACTAGTTACTTGGGAGAAGAGACCAACACCCTCGTTGCCACAGCCCCCTTTCAGGTAGTTGTAGAGAGCGATAAGGTCTCCCCTCAGCCTCCTCTTCTTCAGACTAAACAACCCCAGTTCCCTCAGCCGCTCCTCATAAGACTTGTGCTCCAGACCCCTCACCATCTTCGTTGCCCTTCTCTGGATACGCTCCAGCACCTCAACAAAGATGAAGCTGATCCAGGAAGGGATCTTCAAACTGCTAAGGCAGTTGGCAGGACTGGTTATCTCACAAGCTGATAAAGACAGGTCAGATGCTGCGAGAGGGAGGCACTGCCAGAAAATAATTTATCCCATCCTAGAATAGGTGTGAAGTGCAACGAATTATCCCCCAGAAATGTCCATCTCCTTCCAGTGTCTTGAAAAGGAACCTAGACCAGATGCCTACTGCTGACATGGCAATAGCTTATTCATATGAAACCAATGGGCCAGTCCTGATGGGTGCTGGGCAACCGTCTCTTTGGCCAATACACTCATGTTTTACAAGATACAACCTGGAAACATTATCTCATGGTGGATCTCTAAAATCACAGGCAGCTTTTCAGCCCCTGTGGCACATGGCTGAGGTGCCCCACACCTGAGGTGCATCAGCCAGAGAGGGCAGTCCAGCCCACCCAGCACCAGCAAGGTGATACTGCAGTGCTCAGTGCCTCAGGTCCTTTGTGGAGGGGAGGGGAGGATGCTCTGTCCCCTTCCTTGCTCACAAGGGATGGGAACAGGTCCCTCTGCGCCTCCTCCACCTGCCCGCGCAAGAGACGTCTGCTCTCTGCTTCTACTCAGGAGTCAGACCAGTGTATCTGAGAAACGTGATGGCTGCTGGGCTCTCCAGGGAGAGGAGTCTGCTTTAACCAAAAGCTACGGTTAGGCATGTACTGCGGCGGTCTCAGGCATCACCTCCCACGCCTCTTGGGCATCTCCGCTGTAAACCCTGACCAGGACAACACGCACGTCCGGGCAAAGGCAACGTGGTACGGTAAAGTGTCTCAAGTCCTCCCACAGGTGTTTGCAGACCCAGAAAAGCCCACGCAAGGAACCATGAGCCCACCCAAGCGCCAGCGCGGCAGGACCCAGCGGGAAAGGAGGAACCCAGGATGGGCGAGTTCACCGAGAAAACTCCCACCGACTCGGCCAGGAGCCACACTGGGCTTTGTGAAGCGAGGGATCTGCCCGCTGCCCGCTGCAGATGCAAAACCCACAGCGAAACAGCACCGAGGCGCAAGTCCCGGCTAGTTAGGGGGTCCTGGCTAGTTGGTGACTTTGGGGTCAGCATTTGCCCCGGCACTGCGCGAAGGGGGACAAGGGCCCCGTTTGCACCCGAAGGAGATGCTTTGGGCTGCCCTCGCATGAGGTGGCTCAGCGCAAGGGAGGCCCAAGGGACGGCCTGAACCCAGCCCAGGCACCAGCGGCAAAGGCCCCCCCGCCGCACCCCGCGCTGCAGCCCGGCCAGCCGACCCCTGCCGGGTCTCCTCTGCAGACAGCCCCCGCACGCGGGGCCGCCATAGCGGGAGGCTGGGGGGTCCCCGTGCTGGAGCTCAGCCGGTGACACCAAGCTCCCCGTTGCTGCTGCCTGGGGCAGCTCCCCGGACCCCGGGGGGTCCGCCAAGAGCCCCAAGGAAAGAGGCCCTTCCCCTTGTTTACCTGCAAAGTAGCCATGAGCGCAACAGAGAGATGCTCCACGGCTGAGTAATTAGCCTCAGGACACTTCCAGCTATTAGCCATAGCTCGCTGCTAATTTTTAATCTCTCCTTTGGGTGAAGTGTCCAAAGCAAACAACAGTTTAACCCCGCGGGTGCTGGGCAGGGGTAGGTGCTCCTCAAGCACAGCGGCCACACACAGACCTGGCTGCAGGACAGCACGAAAGAGCTGGACGAGCGTGCACGTGGCCGGGGAGGCTCTTGATGCAAACAAATTAAAAGCTTTTTAGCCCATATTGGCCCTGTCTGCGTGGGGCCCCAGGCTGATCACAGACCCCAGCTCCCACCATTCTCCCGCCCATTCACCTCCTGCCTGCACCAGCCCGACCCACCATAGCCCAGTATGGGCCACCCTCAAAATAAATGTGTATTTTAATCACAGCTAAATTAACTGTTCATCAGTGTTTGCTTACATGACTGTAGCGTATAACCCTTCTTGGGACCTGCAGCACAAAAGGTCCCTTTTGGAAACACCACACAAACTTGAACTCCCAGTGGTGGTTGCTGGAGGTGCCACTGGAGCAGCTTTTCTCATTTTACCATGGCATTTTCAGCCCCTGAACATGTCCCAGCCCTGGGGCTGGGGCGGGGCGGGGGTGGCTCTGACTTTTGCACCCCTCTGAAGAGTTCGGAGGTGGCTGCTGTTTTCCACAGCAGGCAGCCGCTGCGCGGACCCGGCTGAGCTGCACAAGTCTGCAGCTACGCCGAGCGTGGGGCGCTGGAGCAGACCCCCGGCACCAGGAGGGGGCTTGGGGACCCCACAGAGGGCAGCGGGGCACGGCGAGGTACAGCTGCCCAAACACGCCTGCCCCTGCCAAGGGGACAGAGGTGTCCCAGTGCCAGCCGTGCCCCCCTGCGGAGCCGGGGGCTGCGGGAGGAGGGGGCACCGTGCGCCAGGGAACTGGCAAAGGCTGGGGCGGGGGCGTTGGAAAGGAGTTCATTGCGGGGGGTACACACACCTGGCAAGAGGGACCAGGGTCCTGTTAGCCAGGTCTCTCGCCGCGGTGCGATGACAGAGGGGACACGGGGACGGTCACACACACCACCACCCCCCCCCAGCCCTGGCTCCAGCCAAGAAACTGATGCAAAATCCACAGCGAAGTGTCACCGGTTGCAAACTCGCTAATTGGCCCCTCGTCAGCAAGCCGGGGGGCCGGGGGCCGCAAGAGCCCGTCCACCAGCGATCAATCCTCCTGTGGCCCCGTGCTGTAATTACCATCCAGCTCGTTAGCACTAATTGGACTGCTCCCAGGAAGGGAGCCTGATGGAAAAAAAATAAACAAAGTTCAATTGCTTTTAACTTTGACTTGTTTGAAATCCCAGGGAAGAAAAGAAGTCAGAGAGCTTGAGGCATCTTGGAGGGGTGCTCCTGCCTCGTGTCATGGGCCACACAGCCCGACATCTCTGCCCAGGGCAAGGGGATGGTGCACGAGTCTCCTGTTGAGGCTAGCAGCCCGCGCGCTCCCGCAGGCAGGATCGGGCCCGGTCGCTGGGGTGAGGTGCGCCAGCATCGCCAGCACAGCAACGCTCCGAGTGCTGGGGGTCCCGAGCCCAGGAGCGGCTCTTCCCCAAGCCGGGAGGCTGCTCCCCAAGCCGGGAGGCTGCTCCCCCGCCCGGGGGGCACCGCGAGTGCATCGGCTGCGCGGGACCAAGCCATGCTCCAGCCCCGCTTCCCAAGGCCTCTTCTCACCCAGCGCGAAATGCCGGGGTGCCCTGACGTTTGTCCCCACTGCCCCCGTTTTGGGGGTCCTTGTGACCTGCGGCGATCTGCAGCTCGGGGGGGTGAACGGGACCTCCCACCTCGGGCCACTCAGCGCGGCCGGGTGCGCGCCGGCGCGGCGGGGGACAGCCTTGACGGCTCCCGTGGCACGTCGGGCAGCTCTTGCAGGGCAGCTCCCCAGCAAGTCCTTCGGCTTGTGCCTCCCAAAACCGAGTCCCCTCCCCGCCAGGACAGCACTGCCTTGTGTACGGACCCTGCTCAGCATCCCCGCGGTGCGTAAGCCGCGCTGCCCCGGCGCCCGGGGGTCTGCTCCCCCGGGCTCCTTCAGCAGCGCAGTCAGGAGCAGACAACCTGCCAAACTGGCTGGGCGGGGGAGGTCTCGCAGCCCCGCCCCAGCCACCCCCGGCCCCGGCCCCGGCCCCGGCCCCAGCTGTGCAGCCAGCTGCCCGCGCATCGGCTCCAGTGTCGTCCGGCTCTTTCTCAGCTGGTTCGAGGCCGGGTCCCAGCAGAAAGCAAGCTGCGGAGCAGCCCAGGGTGGGTTTCTTCAGGGCCGTGGAGGAGCAGCAGGAGCTGAGTGCATTGATGACAGGTCCCTTGGCCACCGCTCCCTCCTGCTCCCATCCCAGCTGGTGGAACCGGACAAACCCCAGCAGGTCCGGGCAGGGGAGGTGTGGCCAAGGGGACAGGACTGGTTTGGCAGTGGTCAGGGAGAGTCCAGATTGCAAAATACCCCCTTTCTCCTGCATCCCCTTGTGCGGGCACAACCCCAGAGCCAACTATGCTGGGAATGGGGTGTCCTGGGTACCCCCAGAGCATTTTATCCTGGGGGAAACAGAGGGACGAGACGAGGGGATGGTCTGACCTGCGAACAGCCCAGTGGGGCTGCAGGGAGCCGCTGGGCTGAGCCCCCGGCGCAGCACACGCGGGGCAGTTTGCAGAAACCACCAACGACCCGCCGTGGCGGGGTGAGCCCGCTGGCACCGTGCAAGCCCCAGAGCTGATGCCTGGCCAGGAGCGGGGATTTGTCAAAGAACCATTTGGCAATAGGCGGTACAGGAGATGGTATGCACCCTCCAGGTCCCAGCCGGCCCCCAGCCCCTGCCGAGCCCTACACATCCAGCTCATGGCTGCTGGAGTGAAATGGGCCCTGGGGGGTGTCAGAGCCACCTGCGCTGCTGGGATGGTGCCCTGAAGGCCCTTGCATGCTCACATGGTGGACCCCACAGCGAGACAACGTCACGCACATCCCCACACTGTGTCAGCCCCTCTTGCAGAGGAGCAGAGGTCCTACCCTGGACACCGAGCCCTCAGCCCCATGGTGGGGCTGTGCAAAGCTGAGCTCTCAGAGCAGATTTCTCCCTGCCCTGAGATTTGCACAACTGGAAAGTGAGCCGGGAGGACGGCAACATTTGCACTGCCGGCGGGTGAGCCGGGAGGACGGTGGCAGCAGGAGCATGTGTCCTGTCCCGGGGTTGTAGAGGCAGCAAGAAGAGAGGTGCCCAAGCCCAGCGGGTCAGTGAGGGCCGTGGGTGCAGTTTCAGGTGCACCCAGGCGATGTCCTGCACATCTCCAACACCTCTCTCATAAGACGTGGCCCTTCCAAGCTGCCTGCGCCTCTGCAAGGGTGGCAATCACTCTGCTACCCAGCAACCACAGAGCCCGGGGAGGGCAGCCCTGCCCCGCTGCTGCTGCTCGCACTGCCAGGCTACCTGGGAAGAGGAAAGAATAACGAACGTGTCTCCAGTCCTCTGCCCTCGGCTCTGGGCCAGCAGCGAGCTGGCGGCTGGGCTGCCCTGGGGACACCGCGGTGGCACCGGGCACAGCACGAAGCGTGGAGCACGGGAGGCACCTCCTGGCCAGAAGGCAGCACTGCCACCCCCTCCCTGCCACCCCCTGCCCTGCCACCCCCTGCCCTGCCACCTTCCCCAGTGGCAGAGCTGCCAGTGCTGTGCATGTCCAGTGCCAAAATCACCAGCCCGGGCCACCCAGGCAGGCAGGAGGGCTGCGCCAGCTTTCCCGGGCTGTGCAGCCCCTGCTCCGGTTTGGGACAGCAGGAGACGACTGGGGTCCTGTTTGTCCGGGAGCTTTTAAACACTCTAATGGTAATTGTGGTTCAGTCCTCCCCGAGCCCTGGTCCATATGCAGGTGCAGGGGCTGCAGTGGGGCGTGAAGACTGGGTGTCATGGCCAGGGACAGATAGGCAGGCGGTGGCAGAGGACAGCACCAACCTGTCGCCATTCCTGCCTGTGTGCTGCGCTGCACTGCAAGGACGAGGCGACCCTGCAGCACCCCACGGTTCGACGGGGTGGCTTGGGAGAGGCCCAGCAGCGGATGGGGCTCTGCCCTCCAGGTTAGAGGGGAACGGCAGAGAGCAGAGCCCCGACAGCCCCACAGCCGTCCCCATCCAGAGCTGCCGCGCTCCCCAGCACCCTCTGCCCCTCTTGCCTGGGAGGAGGGACTGCTGCCCCATTGCAGCCTCCTCTCCTCTGCTCCCACCCGTTTCCAAGTCTCTCCCCCACCCCATTTCTTATCTGTCCTTCCTCCCCATCTGCCTGCAAAATGCTGTAGGCGGAGGCCACCGCAGTGACGGTGCTCCTCTTCTCGGAGCGCAGCCCAGCAGGGCATGGGGACGCAGGGGGATGGAGACATCCCCCCAGCGCAAAGCAGCACCAGCCTCACCCAAAAGCATAAAGCACCAGCACATCCGCCTGAGCGGGTCCTCCCCGAGACCATCATACCGCAGGCCGGGCAGAGCATCCCCAGCTCCCAGTGCCCTATCACTGGTGCATGGGCAGCACCGTAAGCATCCATCAGGCACCAGCATGGGGGGCTTCAGACTGGACCTTACAACTAGGAAGTGTCTACAGGCAGCTCTGACCCTGGGAACATTTGACTGGTTTTCCGCACACCCTTTTTCCCTGAGATGTCTTCCAGCCCAAGTCCATGCACTGAACTCTCTCGGCCTTCAGAACAGAAGGGTTGTGTCTAACCTGCCTGTGGCAACAGTCCCTGGACCTGGTAACTCTCAAACCATGGCTGGGACCTGGTTGGGGGACGCTCACCGCATGCAAACAGTAAATACCTTGTAGGGCAGGGCAGCGTGTCCAGGAGCCTTTCCTGGTGCTCACAGGTCTTCACGGGTCTGGCCGGGATCAGCCCAAGGAGACCCTGCCTGTGACAGGGGCTTCAGAGGCTCCCACCACCCAGTGACAATCGCACTGCAATGGACCCCAGCACCGGAGGCAAGCTCGAAAAAGATGCTTCATGTTGTGCTTTTCCTACCTGTCCTGTTGGCCCAGGCTCTTACCGATCCTGTGTGCTACAGCATACACAGTTAAATAGCTACAGATTTGAACCAGGTATTTTTGACAAGGAGGGTGGTGAAACCCTGTCCCAGGTTGCCCAGAGAGGTGGTGGATGCTCCATCCCTGGAAACATCCCAGGTCAGGCTGGACGGGGCTCTGAGCAACCTGCTCGAGTTGGGGATGTCCCTGCTCATGGCAGGAGGTGGGACTAGATGGCCCTGAAAGGTCCCTTCCCACCCAAAGATTATATGATTCTGTGATTCTAACTGCAAACAGACATAAACAAGAAGTGATGTGAAGAAAAAAGCTGCAGGAACAGCCTCAGCTTCCATGGAAACCCAGAGCCAGCTCACAGGATTCAGGTTTCAAGTGCCAGTCAAGAGCCATTCCTTAAAGATGACAGTGGCCCAGGTCAGATGGTGGGAGCAAGGACATCTGCAAAGTATTGTCCAGACACACTCAGCGGTGTTGGTGGGAGTGGGGTGTCTGCTTCAGGCAAAGAGTAGAGGAAAGCCGTGAGGACCATGTCCTGGGCTGCCCCCAAAGCCGCGTGGCCAGCAGGGTGAGGGAGGGGGTTCTGCCCCTCTGCCCCGCTCTGGGGAGACCCCCCTGCAGTGCTGCGTCCAGCTCTGGAGCCCTCGGCACAGGAGAGACATGGACCTGCTGGAGCGGGGCCAGAGGAGGCCCCAGCAACGCTCCAAGGGCTGGAACAGCTCTGCTGGGAGGACAGGCTGGGAGAACTGGGGGGTCTCAGCCTGGAGCAGAGAAGGCTCCGGGGAGACCTTCCTGCAGCTGCCAGGGCTGAGAGGGGCTGATAGGAAAGATGGGGACAGACTTTTTAGCAGGGCCTGTTGCGATGGGGCAAGGGGTAACGGTTTTAAACAAAAGAGGGGAGATTCAGACTAGATCTAAGGAAGTAGTTTTTGACACGGAGGGTGGTGAAACCCTGTCCCAGGTTGCCCAGAGAGGTTGTCGATGCCCCAACCCTGGAAACATCCCAGGTCAGGCTGGACGGGGCTCTGAGCAACCTGCTCGAGTTGGGGATGTCCCTGCTCATGGCAGGGGGTTGGACTAGATGGCCCTGAAAGGTCCTCTCCCACCCAAACCATGATGTGATTCTGTGATTGTGGAGGTAACAGGGTAGAAGAGCACCTGAGTCAGGCGCCCAAAGAAGGAGACACCGTCAAAGTCCGACAAGAAGCTGAACTGCAGTTTTGGGGAAGGGGTGCCAATGCGCAGAGCATAAAGAGATCTGTGGGCTGAGGAGTCCTTATTCCACCTGAACATCCCCAGGCGGTGTTGGGCCTCTCTAGGGGGATCTAGCAAGAGGAAACAAACTCTGTTGGCTCTTTCATTTTGATGCCTTCCTCCTGGGGGTCTGTGAGACTGCAGCGCTCAGACCTGGAAAACAAAGCAAATGGACAAACTCACAGAAGTGGGATCTGCGTGTCTCCTATAAGGATTTGGTGTGTGCGCGCTCATCCTGCAGCCTTTCCCCATGCACCCTCCTGTCCTCTCGCCAGCCAGCCTGTTCTCCTGAACCCTGCTGAGATTTCACTCATGTCAGGTTGCTCCTCTCCACCGCGTTGGCAGGAGGGGGATGCAGCAGCAATACGATGCCCAAGGCATTGCTCTCTTCGGGACAGAGGCAGAGTAACGACCACAGGGTCAATCCCCCCCGGCAGTCGCAGTCTGGTGCTGCACACCCCGGGACCAGCGAGGTGGGCAAGGAGCTGCGTGCTGGAGGAGCATGGTGTCTGCTGCCCGCTGCCCCGCCAGCCGGGATGCTCCGAGAGCTCTGCAGAGCCGGTCCATGGCCTGGATCTCTTCACCCTGGTGATCACGTAGATCAAGGGAGCAGTATTGATTAATGAGATGAGAAATTGCTGGTGTCTTGTTCTTTCTGATACCGCAGCCGCGGGGCCCCGCAGCCCGGGCGAGCGGCTGCCTCGGGGGGAGCAGGCAGGGTGCCTGCGTGGGGAGGGCTTCGCTGCCCGGGGGGCTGAGACGCCCTTTCCCTTTGCTCTGTGTTTAGGGTGAGGCTGGCTGAGACACCCCGTACGTTGGGATCGGGAACCCCAGCGCCCGCTCCTCCTGGGCCAGGATGAGTCCCGAGTCCCAAGCCTTGCTTGCACAACTGCCTGGATGCATCCCAAAAAGCAGGCCACTGGATCGGTCCCTCTGTATCTTACCTCAGTCTTCTCTGTGCTAAATGTCGCCAGATCCTTCAACCCTTCCTTCTGGCCAACCTTCGTAGACCCCTGATGATTTTTGTCCCTTTCCTGGCTCGCATCATGCACTGCTGCTCTTCTCTTGAGATCCCAACGTGACGGTCCTTGTGCTGCCAGATGTAGATCCAGGTCAGAAGGGTGTGCAGCTGGGTGAGAACATCTCCCTGTGCTGGTCGGACGCCTTACGATGCGATGTCTAAATAGGCACCTTTCCCAAATTACCTGACTTAGGAGTTTAACACAATGTACTCACCAGGTGCCCACACCAACTGGTATCCCTGACCTTCTGGTCTTTGCAGTGCGACCCGGATGCCACTCTCTTGCCAGGGAGGGAAACCCAGTTATCCAGGACTGGTGAAACACCAGCACATCCCAGCTTCCAGATTTTGGGCCAGATCCCTCTCATCTGATTCAAATATCAAGAGAAGTCGGACAGTCAGTTTCAAAACCATTACCTGGAGCCCATGATCAGACACTTCGTCCCCAAAGGATCTAAAGGTGCTGCTTAATCTGCCTGTGATACCGGAGCAATGGCTGGCTTCTCTTCAAACACAGTGCTGAACCAAACACCTCCCTTTTCTCTGCAGCATTACCTACAATTTTACCATATCCATCACTTAGTGAGAGTATTTGCTTTGGCTTATATTAATTTCAAAATATTTTTGCAATGTATTTGGTGGGTGTGGTTTTTATCTCAGCCTTCACCCTGCAGTCCGGAATTTTTCCTAAAGACTTTGGCTTTTTCTTTCTAATTTTATTAATGTCATAATTAGCATTCATACTGACTACTCCCTAACTATCCTTTAGTGCGTAATGGGGTGGGATGCTGATAAATCCCCTGCCAAACTGTTATTTGATTTTCGCCCAAGTCGTGCTCCTCTCTGACTCATCCAGTAAATGGTTGCTGGCTTGAAGAGAAGAATACTTAAACTTGAGTGGAAATGGGGTGAAACACATCAAGGGTCGACCCAAAGGGGAGGGGGTGTCAGACCAGCTGACTCTGACAACTTCTGGCCATGGGAACGGGCCAGCCCGGACCCCAGTAAAGCAGTGGATGCCCCAGGACAGCTCAGGAGGAGGAGATGGTGACCAGACAAGGCATCAGCAGAGAAGCAAGGACCAGGAGAGATGGTATCAGGTAGCTCCGACAAGGGACGTCCCAGCCCCAGGCAGCTCAGGAGTGGACATCCTGGGGCTCGTTTGGCTTTGTCGTTATGGACCTTACCAGAGACTGGAGGGGCTGATGAGACCTGCTGACAGCCCAAGGCTGGGAGCCATCGCCCAGGAAGGATGGGGATTTATCACAGGGGGACCTGGAGGAGGGAATTTTCAAGACCTCATACTGATGTCCAGATTGCCAACAAAATTAATAGAAGTGGAGGAAGAAGCAATTGCTGGAAGCCCTTGCTGCGAACAGCCTCAAGGCCTTCCAATTAATAACGCTATCTTGAGTGCCGCGAGTGACTCATGAGCCGCTGCATCCTCGGATGCTCCTCGCTCATCCCTCGCAGAGCAAGGCTTGCAGCTCGTGCAGCTCTGCCAGAAACCGCCGAGAAATCACCTGTGCCGAAGCCCACGCACTTCAGTGGAGGAACATGTAATCCTGCAGGAAAAAACGGATGGTTTCCCCCCGAGAAACCTGCCTCCTGTGAAACCGAGCTGACAGGCACGAGCTCGCTCTTTAGCCCCTGGCTGGGTGCTGGCAGGGTCCCCCATTAACTGCTCCTTCCCCATCTGCGGGGTGCTCGCCAGCGCGCTGGGATGTGTCCGAGTGCGAGCGGCGGTCCCGGGCTGGCAGGGATCTGGGGTGCCCTGAGGGAGATGGGTTTGGATCTAAATCCTGGGGCCACCTTTCTCGTTTCCCATCATTTCTCCGCTTCCCTTGTCTCTGCCCCCCTCTCCTGGCGTGCACATCCATCACCTCCTCCTTCCTGTGTTTTCTCTTCCTTCACCTCCCCTGCATGTTCTTGCCAGGGATGGGTTTTTGTCCCAGCAGCCTTGGTGGTGCAGGTTTGTGCCCCTTGAGGGTATTCCTCAGGAAGCTCCTGCTCTGCACCATCACCTCCCGCTCCAGATGGAGGGGGCCATGCCCGTGCTCACGTCGGGCCCCCCAGCCCCGGGATGCTCCTGGCTCCTCTCCCAGGGGAGGTCACGACGACGTTCCTCTCCCATCGGGTGTTTTGGTGGGTGCACGCTGTTGATGAGTCAGTTCGTTGACGTCCACAGCCCTGAGCACGCGTTTAAAATGAGCCTTTCCGGGTCTGGGCTGCGGGGAAGTTGCACAGAGACTCGGAGCACGTTTCCCTGCCAAGCTCAAGGGACCGCAGCCGCCCAGGTCACGTCTTAAAAACCAGCTCCCCCGGGCCGCCCGGCTCTCACGGACACCCCCAAGCTCCGTGCCGGGAACTGTGAGAAACGGCTTTGCCGGGGCCGAAACTGCTGGTTCACGGTCGTGGTCTGGGAACGGTCCTGGCTTTTCCACGCCGGAGGAAATCTGCTGCCACGCCACCAAGTGTCCCGGCACTACGGGACGCCCCCGGGGAGGGACCCCCTCCTCCGTAGCCCGGCTCCAGCCGTGCCTGCCAGGAGCCCTTTTCCAGGGTGGTGTGGGCAGAGCTCGGTGTGCTCTGGCCGAGGGCGGACGGGAGAGCTGGTCAGCTGGTGGGTGCTCGTGGAGCAGACAAGCCCCGTCAGAAAAAGGCTGCTGTCAAGCCCTGGGCAGCGAGCGAGGAACCGCGCGGACCCGCGAGGCTGAAAGAGCCTGGGGCTGGCTGCGGGAGCCACGGGACGCGGGAACAGCGGGGCGGAAGGCGAAAACCGCCGGACTGGTCTCCGGAAGGCATTCGCAGTGCTGCGCTCGGGGGTTGCGCGCCACGATGCGGGCGACAGCGGGGGTCTGGGTGTGGTGACCCACGACCTTCCCTTAACTCTCACTGCAGGGGGGCTCGGGCTCCCACGCTGCCGTCCCGAGGGGTTCCCGAGCGGGGGGATGCCCCGGCACCACCTCCTGCTTCGGTCTCTTCTCGGAGAGGAGACTTTTGCGGCGCGGGGGCAGGACTGGAGCTCAGCCCACAGTAGGAAAACAGGGATTTATATTTTTGTCAAGGAAACAGCAGTGTGGAAGAGATTTGCTAAGATAAATACACAAAAACTGGGATGCTTCAGTCAACCCTGAACCAATTGAATCTCCCTCTCCCCACTATAAAGCGGCTCGCGTTGATAATTGCGCTTAGTGGCTCCTCGCCAGCACTCAGGCGGACTTTCACCCTTCCAGAGCAAACAGGACACACATCTCACAGCAAAGGCTCTGCAGTCCAGCCCCCTCCCCGGATCCCTCCATGCGCTAGCAGCATCCGCATCCACCAGCCCTGATGGAGGGGTGTCTGCAGGGACAGAGCTCCCGGCTCCCCAAGCGCGGGGAAGGCGGAGGAGATGGGGGGAGAAGGGCGAGCGCTCCGTGCCGTGTCCTCCCCCAGGGCCCCGGGGAGGGGAGGACAGTATTGTACGTGCATCACTGGTGGCTTCCGAGAGTCCAGGGCCCAGGCCGCACCTCTCAGCGTGGCGGATAACCCCCTCCATAACCTGATCACGATCCCCAAGGCAGCCTAGCCTAGCAAGGCCAAAGCCACGCTGTGAACGTTTCCTCCGGCGCTGCCGTAGCGGTGGGCTTGTTCCTTACCCGGAACAAAACGTGTGCCCGAGTCACGGCGTCTGAAGGCAAAGCGCTGGGGGCTGAGCATTTAGAAAACCTTAGGGACAGAAACCAGGGCACTTCTCTTCATCCCTAGGCCACGGCAGCGGGAAGGACGGCGTAAGCAGCGTTCGCCGGGCGCCAGCCAACAGTGCATGGGTGGAAAAAAAAAAAAAGAGGGTTTGAATCTTGGACCCTGTCTGAAACTAACACTGTCCCTGGATCGGCACACGTGCACGGAGTTGTTTGGGTCTCATCTGGGAGGACCCGTCCCTTTCAGAGCCCCACCAAACGTCAACGCACCGGCATCGAGGACTGTGCCTGGCATGCACGGGCATGGCTGGTCTTCGGTGCTACCCACATCTGAGCGGCCTCACGTCATCTGTCCAGTGTTGCTGCACCCTGCCCAAAACAAGCAAAAGGGGCTCACGGCCACCGAAGGACATCAAAACACCAGCGTTCAAATCTTCTCAGGACTTGTGCTGACTTCTCTCTACACCTATACCAATTAGCCCAAGAGTGCCAGGCACCCTCCGGTGGCCCCACAGCCAACTGGCATGCATGTGCTATGTCCCCTCACTAAAAATCTTCTAGACTCAGAAACAAGGCGGCCACACTAAGACTGGCCCTGCTAGCCCCCAAAACATGCCCAGGAGTTGTTTGGGATAGTCATCCCTTGTCTAAAGCACTGACCATACCAGCAATTTAACAGTGTGGACAGTCAAGCTGTACTGTCCAGGACCTGGTCCTGGTTTATTTTGCTAGTACTTACATAGCTTTTCAGCCCCTGCTGCCCCGAGCTACTCAACGTGAGTGGTGAGCACGTGGAAAATCGTGTGCATACTGAAACCTGCTCTTCACCTCGCAGCAAAGCCACCTGCTTGGTTTCCTCCTGAGAAATGTGCTCTGAGCATCACCCAGGTAGCGATGCTCAGGTGCTTTAGTGGCAGGGGTGAGATGGAGGAGACCTGGCTCAGCCTTCGGCTGGGTTCATGACTTCAAGCACATCACTTCATTCCTCCATCCTGTTCTCTCTCCGGTCTTGCTTGACAGTGGATAAACTTGCTGGCAGGGTAGAGCTGGACCAAGTTCAGTGAATCCTGGAGCATGTAGGTGCTTCATTAATAAAAATAATCAGAGTTTTGTCTCATTTTTCAAGGCTTTTGCTGCCTTTCACTTACTCAAGGAACTGAAGGAGAAAATACAGGCAGTGAGGGTTAGGGCTACACTTGCTGCTTGAGCACAGCCCCTCACCAGCCATCAGGCCTGCTCTCGTTCTCACTGCTTGTAGTTCACAGTTTCCATGGGCCTGTCCAACGTAAAAAGCGTTTTATGGTGGGGAGAAGATATTTACATCCGCAGCAGGAGAAACCGTGCTTTCTCCTCTCAGGCCCAGGAAAGCTGAGCCCTTCCAGCAGGTTGAGACTCTGGGATGGCAGGCGGGAACCAGACGGGGTCAGGAGCCCATCCCAGGCTGAATTCCCCGGAGTCTACAAGCACAGGCTGCTCCTCCTCATCGCTGTTTTCTGCCTGTACCTTCTGATCATCACAGCAAACTCCATCCTCACCCACACCATGGGAGTGGGGGAAGACCTCCGTTCCGCCCTGTACTCGCTGACCGCTCTGCTCCTGATGGTCTCCAGCACGTGTGTGCCCGAGACGCTGCTGGGTTTCCTCTTTCATCTCGGCGACATCTCACCGGGGGGCTGCATGGCCCAGACCTTCTTCCCATGCTTCTTCAGCACGCTGGATCGCGACACCCCCCTCCTCAGGGCACAGGAGGGGTTTGTGGCCGTTGGCACCACACTGCGCTGCCGGCTCCGAGGCGGCATTGGTTTTCCCCGCGGCAGCCCCCGGTGCTGTGCGGTGCGTCGGTAGCTCGAACGGTGCCGGTAACACAGCAGGGTTTGGGCTGCTGCTGAGCAGTGCTGGCACAGCATCCAGGCCATCTCCAACACGCCCCGCTCACAGGAGGAACAAGATGGTAGGATGGGTCACGAGAGCCGTCACAGTCGTCTTTGAGCTAGGCTTCCTCCCGACATAATCCAAACGTCCTGAAAACTGCTTCTGGGAAAGTGCAGCACAAAGCTTTGCTGCACATGGGCTACCCAACTCACAGTCACCCTTGTGACTGACTTGTCCTCCTCGATAGTCTGTCTCACGGGGAATTCTGTCTCTGAGGACGTTGTTGTGTTAAGAGGCAGATGCCCAAAAGCAGTGTTAGTAGTCCGGTCGTGCCCAACCCCTTTCGTTGGACCCTCGCGGGTCCGGATGCACCACGAACATCGCACGACCTGCTCAGCCGGACACCTCCTGAACTCGCACGGCCGCACTCAGAGGTACGGTCGTGTTCAGGGACAACACACACACGGCTGAGTCAATCAATAGTGCGATTTATTGAAGCAACAGATGCACAGGTTCTTTGGATTGCCGGTGATAAATTCACTGTCTGCAAGCAAGTGCACTAAATTGATTACAGTCGGGTTACACACACGTGGGGTGATGAAACAACTCTAGAGATTCCTAAAATTCCTACAGATCCACTCAGGATAGCTGAGTGTTCGAATCTTACCCAAAGGCGTCCCAATGGGGGTGGAAGAGAGGGTCAGCCCGTCGGCGGATCCTAAAGGTCAGAAGTGATGGTATCTTCCCTAACATCCAGCTCTTTTCACACTATTTTATAGCGTTTTACTTCGCAGGTAGAGCTTGAGCGACTCTAGTCATACATACCTTTATCAGGATTGGTGCAGAATTCTCTTGCTTTGCGTTTAAAGGTCCAAACTAGGAAAAATTCAGTGCGCACGCTCATTGAGGAGTGGTCGCACCTTGGGAGGTGGGTAACTTTTGAGAGGGGCATGCGTTTTAGTATTATAATGATATTATAATAAGCAAAGTTCACTCCAAGTACAGCATTTCATCAAAGTTGACAGGTCACTGACCCAGGGCATCGCATGTGCAGCTTATTAATGTACACACTGTGTACCTTTAAACTCCCATGTTCACAGAGTGTGGCCGCGGCGTCTCCACTCTGCTCCACCCTCCATGCGATTTCTCCCAGGGTCAGCACATCAAGTTCCCCTGATGCTGCCAATGTCTAGGGTTGCCCAGGGAATTGTCATGGTACAGACTCATTGTACATTAGCTACGTTCCACCCGGTCTCAATGCTGTTCTTACAGGGTAAATTTCCAAATTGCCCCTCAGTGATTACTCCACAGACGTGCACAACCTGATCAGTGGGACATACCTGCTACTGCCATGTGGCATCAACCCCATCATCTACAGTACGAGGACCAAAGAGATCGGGGAGTACCTTCTAAAACTCCTGAAAAAGAGAGGTTCTGTGCCAATCCCCTTTAAGGCAGCAGCCACAAGATAACACCTCTCTGTGCAGACACACGAGATCCTGCGCATCACCATGGAAATGGAGCTCTGAAAACCCTCTGTCAGGCAGAAGAGTTTGATGACATGCGACAAGAGTTAATTGCCAGGGCAAGTCAAAGGAAAAGGAAAGCATTAAAAAGAGACTGTACGTGGTCAAACCAGAAATTTCCAGCTTCTCTGGACCAGTCACGCACTGTCAAGCCTCAGAATTTCTCCTCCACGCTCAAGCTGCCTCCTACGAGCAGCCAACAGCCATCGCTGCCTGTGGCACACACCACTTTAGGATGAGGGATTCAGGCTGCTGAACGACAGGCTCCCCTCGCAGACTGGAATAAGCTCCCTGAAACCAACCCGACAGATGTAGCACAGCACCTGCGACCTGCGGCTTTGGGTGCTGTGTCTTGCAGCTTGTCTCTGCCCCAGCATGCAGCACTAGTTAACAGTCCCCGCTGCAATTAAAACAAGCCGCCTTTTCCCACTTACCCCTGCTGGAGATCTCGCCAGTTGACCCAAGGATGTGAGAGATCAGCAAGACTGACCTCCCCTTGCGTTTGAAGGCCCTTCCAGACCAGGGGCTAATCGGAGGAGGGACTAGATCCTGCTGGTAGGTGTTCTCCTGGCTGGTAGATCTAAGCATCCGATCCCCACACACCCCATCCCGAGTTACTCAACGCACAAGCGCGAGAAGATCCCCAGCAATGGATGGTGCTTGGAAAGCTCCTTACAGACGTACAGAATAAAAATACCGCACTCGTATCAAGTGGGGAAGCTCACCGGAAGGCTCTTCTCTCAAGTTCCCTTGCCCAGGAAAATTAGAAAGAGCCTGGAAGATGCAGCGACAGCAAGTGAGACGCAACCAGGCAGCACCCACGGCGCATGGGCCGCAGGACCCCTTCCCGGGGGGACCCCGCTGGCCCCGGTAGGGCTGCATCTTCCCGTCTTCTGAACGCTCCGAACGGGGTCCGACCGAAGGCCCTCCCAGGCTGCGAGAGCAGGCGGCACGTGCACAGGGGAAACCCTGAGAGACAGCAGCGCGAGAACACCGAATGCCACCGCCCCGCTTTGTCCCCTCCCAGGTGCTGGCTGTCACCAGCTCGGGGGTTTATTGAATCCATGGTTGCACCAGACCATCTTACCCCTCTTCCCCAGGGGCTGCTTCATTCTCTTAAAAGTGCTGCAGAAATAACGTGAGTTATAGCGGCAACTCCCGCACAAACCTGCGGCAGGCAAAGAACGAACGCGCAGTGGTGGTAATGCCAAGCTCTCCGTCCTCACCTAAGGGATCCAAAGTTTGAATCGGTGGTAGATAGACAAGCACCGGCTGCGGTTCAAAGCTGAAAGGACGCAGTTTTGCCCCGTGGAGCTGGCCAAGAGGGAGATCGCCGCAAGGTCCTGGACCTGTCCTAGATCTCTGCACCAGTCTTGGACCAGACCCAGTTTCTCGTCTCATTTTTCAGAAGAGTGTCCAGGGCCTGAAATATTCACACATGTGCATCTGGAAGCCAGGCCCCGTGGGTACCCATCAGACAGGAGAAAACGTTTCTCCCTCCTGCACCAAATCACCTCTGAAGGAAACCGCGCAAAAGCAGCCGCGCCGGCTGGTCGCGTCGCCAGCGCCCGGCAGGAGCAGAGCCGGGCTGGGCAGCGCCAGGGCTTCTGCCGGGCAGAGCCTCGGGGTGCTCAGGGGAACACCCGGGGATTACAGCGAGCCGCGGGGTTTGGCCCAGAAATGTGGCCTTTCCGTTCAGGTATGAGCTGTTTTAACTCCGCAAAGTTTCCCAGCGTAGAGAAGCACCCGGCTGTTCTCGCAGCCTCGCTGGGCTGACACGTGGCGGGCACCGAGCTGCGGTCTCGGACAGGCCAGTGCTTCAGGATCGAGTTATCCCTGCTGGGTACCACCTTACTCCAGCAGCCTCAGCCTTGCAGACGAGGGCTGCCTCAGGATGAAAGTCAGTGGTAGGATGTGGCCACAGATACACAGAGCTTTCTCTTTGCGGCTGTGAAAACTTCCGAGTTCTTGGCGTGCGCCGTTTCTCCTTTCGGGGAGGGGAAAAAAAAGCTTTGGTATTTTTAATCTAAAAAAATTAAAAATCAACGTTACAAAAAACTTGCCCACAGTCACAAAGTAACACACAGCCCCAAACATACACGGGGTCATAGGGCATCTGTCCAACTTGGACAATAACCTCTGCAAAAATTAAAAAAAATTAAAAAAAAAAGAAAAAAACAACCCCACAACCACTCTACAACGCGATGCGGTGTATTGAAGCAGAGCCATCGCGCTGTAACAACAGCGAGCGGATGTCCTTGTCACGCAGGACACCGGTACAAGGCACAGAGGCGCAGCACGGGGCGCAGAGCTGCTCTGGGCACGCGCTCGGGGACGTTCCGAGATCAGTCCCGCAGGACGCGCGCGAAGGAGGGGACAAATCCCGGGCAGTGCTCGCGCCTGCCCTGGCGGGGCATGCGGGGAGAGCGCCGCGGGCTCAGCCCGGCGCTCGAGGAACAAGCGGCTCACGGGCTGCCGCGACCTCGGATTGCGGCGTTTGATCTCGCGGCGGGAGCGAGCGCGCGCTCAGCCCGCGGCCCGGGCCGCGCCGCAGGAGCAATCCGATCTGACCAGCGAGAAAGATCAGGCTCTGACAGTCCCAGCCGTTCCAGTGTCATTTCTCGGCAAAGCCAGCGCTCCTTCTGCGGCACCAGTGTCCTGGCGCAGCACTTCGGCTGCAGAGGCAGACGGCCCCCGGTCCCTGCGCGGCGCCGGGCTGCTCGGCTGGCACACGGGGCGGGATGCGAAGCCAGGCAGGGACCCTCCAACACCAGGCTCATCCTCTGGGACTGCCGTGCTCCGGGAACCTCAGGCTTCGCTCTTCCCTCGCTTTCTTTGCCCTCCTGTGCCCAGCCGTTATCCTTGCAGTTGGGATGGGGAGAAGCCTGTGCTCCCCCATGAGTGTTCCAGCTCCACTTCCCTCTTCCCCGGGGCTCGGTGGGGCCGATACTGCTCTGCCCCAGATGCTGCCCGGCTCTTGCTCCCACGCCAGCATTTGGTTCTCATCCCGCAGCCTGGAACAGATGCTGCTCACTTGCCCGCTATCACCCCGGTTTTCCTCCATGCTGCACTGGATGGGGACAGGGCACTCTGCAAGCCACCGCACCACGTGGACGTCATGTCCTCACAGCTGCTGGCTCGTCTGAGCTTGGTAGTCTTGATCTGCGGCTTGTACCACAGCCTCCAAACTCTGCCGCTCCAGCGCGATCCAGCCTTGTGCTGTGAGCACACAGCCCTGGCACACCCAGCCCGCGGCAGCACGTCCCAGAAGAGCACGGTGGGCACGGTGCTGGGTGCTTTCCTCATCACACGGGATGCCGCTGCATCCCAGCCTGTACCGGGATGGGATGCAGCCATCGGCATCGGCCACACGGCCCTGGCTCCAGCATCCCCGTCAGCGAAGCTCCCCGCAGCCGCCGGCTGCTGGCAGTTCTCACGACAGAGAATCCCAGAAGGGTTTGGGTGGGAAGGGACCCTCCAAGGCCATCTAGTCCAAGCCCCTGCCATGAGCAGGGACATCCCCAACTCGAGCAGGTTGCTCAGAGCCCCGTCCAGCCTGACCTGGGATGTTTCCAGGGATGGGGCATCCACCACCTCTCTGGGCAACCTGGGCCAGGGTTTCACCACCCTCAGTGTGTCACGTTTCTCCCCTGTATCTCCTGCCTCGCCTTCTCCACGTACTGCACTGGCCAGCGGTCTCGCAGGACACACACAACTCGCTGGGTGCCGGCTACCCCTTCCACCCACCCTCAGCCCTATCGTTGACAGGGCATTGACCAAGGAGATCAGGCAGCATGGAGACAGCGAAGAGCCCATGCGCTCCTTGAAGACAAGCCTCTGCTCACCACTGCCAAGGGAGGTTTAGCTTAGGCTTCAGGAACAACTTTCTAGCAGTAAGACAGCCTTCAAGTACCCATCTGAAATTGCTCGGGGTGAGAAGATCCTGCCTTGGGGAGGGGATGGACTAGATGGTCTCTCCAGGTTCCATCCAGTGCTATTTTCTGCAAGTCCTGGATTCAAAACCGGCCAGTGCCACCCATTCCCTCTGCGGTCCCTCCACTGCAGCACAGCTTTGGGTCAGGGCTGAGTCAGCCACGCTCCCAGCCCCCAGCTCTCCTCCCACCGGCTCAGACCACTGGACTCAGACTTTGGGATGCATCTTTAGTGCCTCTCAGATGGTGAAGCAATTCAGATACCTTTTATGTCTACTATTTCATTTACACGGCAGCCAGGCTTTGCTGAGATATTCACAAAGGGCCCAGGAGCAACCCAAAGAAAGGACACTGCCCACGCTGCTGTTTCTCCCCTTTCGCCCCTGGCTATCTCTCTCACAAGCTGTTACAAGCCTTCCATCATTTTATTCCTGCTAGGCGTCTAAACCTGGGCTGAAGTTAAAGAGAAGTTAGATGTCTAAACACCTGCATGGTATTGCTACACTGTGGAGACGAACAGGAGCTGACTGAGCTGCAAAATGAATATTAAACAGAAATAGCTGCACAGCAATATTTTATGCTTGTTACTCAGTTTGACTTCAATGCTGGTGGAAAAAAAATCTTAGGCAATGCAAGAACTCCAGGGAATTAGCATCTTCCCCCCGCACAAATGCCTCATTTTTTATGGGGCACGAATGAGTTCTGGGCAGAGACGGGGGGGGAGTCTGCAAGTACTTCTCTGTATTTGCCATCAGATATTTCTCAACAGTGTCTACAAAAAGTTCGGAGGACACTTTCTACAGCAAGAAAGTGATACATCAAAAATTGGAATTTTTAAAATGGGAAAATAGATAGGAAAGAGTCTTAGGGGGAAAGAGGAGCTCCTTGTTTTCCTGCTGCATTGCAGCTGCAGAGTTAAGAATCTCAGTTACGCTTTACTGCCATAAATTAAGAAGCAACAGCTCAAACACGCACAGAGGCAAAAAGAAAAGGAATAAAAGTCAGAGCTTTCACAGCTCTTAGTGGCTCAGAGTCACTGTTCTTACAGTCTCCCCGAGCTGAGCCCAAAACCACCCAAGTGATGGAGTAAAACCTGGGGCCAAGAACCTCCCAAGGAGGGCTGCACTCACCTCAGAACAGGAGGGGATTTCAAGTGACCTTGAGAAACGGGACAGAGCCCGAAATCCACAATGTGAAATTCAGCCAAAACCAGTGGAAAGTTCCACACTTCACGGGGAAAACCAGACTGTGGTTTCCCAAGCGAGAAGTCCCTGGGTAGGCAGCAGGGGGGTAAGGATGGAGCTGGGCTTGACGCAGAGCGAAACCCCGACGAGCCGGCAAATACCATGTCGGTACCAGGAAAGACCCGTCTAATTCTGAAGCTCGACAGCAGCAGCAGCATCACACACAAGACATGTGTGTTATTATTCAGCTCTGCTGCATACTGATGTGGTCTCAGCCAAGTACCGCAGCGGGGTTTGGGCACTGCGGTCGCAGACAGACAGAAATGGAAAGAATCCATACGAACCAGATCAATAAGAAGATAAGTGACACGCAAAAAGAAGAGACTAGGTTTGTTTTCTTGAATAAACAGGGAGCTGGAAGGGGCAAACACACCGCTGCTGTCAGGAGGCAAAAGGCTTTTCTAAAGAGCTGGGATTTGTTTCTCCCTGTGACTACCAAAGGATGAGGAGCTTAGTTTGCAGCATCGATAATTCGGCCGGGAATTCGGGGAACTCTGCGTGACAGTCATGAGACACAAGCAGCAAGGCAGTGCCGGAGCACCCTTCACCAGCGGCTCCGGCAGGCAGGGTAAACGAGCAGCGCTCAGAAACCAGCCGGGCCCCGGCTCCGAGCACGCGTTCCCGCGGCCACACCGCGCCGCGGTTCAACCGCGAGCGCGCGGCCGGCACACGCCGCCCGCCCGCGGCGCACCTTCGGTCACCAAGCGGCACGCACGCCACACACGCACCGTGCACGGCTTCTGCACGCTCGGCTTTTCTGAGTAACACATCGCACCGCAAAACCCCACCCAGGAGATTCTGGGCGGGGGATTCTGGTGAATCAGAAAGCTGTGGGACAAAACACACGCCCGAGCAGCGCGCCGCGGGGGGAAAGCAGGAATAAATTTGCGGCAAACAGAACACGCTGCTTTTGGCTCCAGGCTGTCTGCTAGACACGGATCAGCCTCTCGGTGAAAGTAGGGAGGACAAAAATAATCCGGAGAAAGGCAGCTTTAGGATGGCACGCGCCGTGTTCAGGAAGCACGTATGTGCCAGGTCTCGCCGTGTCTGCAGGGGAGGGGGCCCCGTCTCCCCAGACATCCCACCAGCTTTGCCTCTGCATCACCACACCTCCAGCCGGTCACCTCTTGCTGCTGAACGCCGCGGAACTGATGCCAGCAGAGCATCCCATGAAGGTGTGGTACGGGACTAGGTAGGATGAATGCCCTGGATACATCTCAAAAACCAGAAAAGTGAATTTACTAAGCAGTTCTCTAACTCTGGGATAATTTCCCCAGGAATGAGTTAAAGCTACACCACAGCAGAGATATAAACAAAGACGCTCAATGCTACAGGCTTTAGGGAGAAAAACCTGAGAAAATCTCTCCAGCTGATGTGGTAAAGAAGTCAGGGTTAAAAATACAAATGCTAGAGTCTTTCTGCAGAAGGCTGCTGGAGAGAACACGGAAACAGCTTGGATGAGGAACGGAGGGTGGGGACCCATGCTCACTGCTCCGGCACGGATCCTTACACATGACCAAGGGCAGGGACATGGGTGCAGCCTCAAAATCAGCTTAAGCCAGCCCAAACTCCTGCAGTTACAGAAAAATGGTCCACTCCTCAGCTGCTCCAGCACCACCTCCCATCTGTCAGCACGAGCCGTCGCAGGGCAGCACAGTCCACAGCAATAAAAGCAATTCCTTCTTGGACCGACGGGAAGCACAGCTGGATGACGGCCACAGCAACAGAGGGATGGCAGCATGAACGGCAGCGGGACGTCCCCCATAAACCAGCAAACATGCACCCTCCTGAACTCAAATCAATTAAGTCCCAGCAACAGAGCTCCTGGGGAAGCCTCCCACCAACGGAATTCTGCACAGGCCCGGACTTTGCTAAATCAAGAGCTCACAGGCAGCCACCCCAGACCCATCACCCCAGAGGAGCACTGATCCTGTCCTCGCTCGCAGGACAGGCTCAGCACGAACAGCCAGCACCAAGCACAGGGGCCAGAGCCACCTGCACCCTCAGCGCGTTAGAGGTGTTGTCGCTGTGGACGGACAGCTGGACGCTGACAGAAATGATACTGGAGGTGGCAGGTCTCAGTGTTAACGCTCGCCCAGATGTGATGAAGTTCAAGCCTACACCCGCCATGAACGTGTCCCATACAGCTGAAGATGGAGTAACTCCCACCTTCCCGAGGTGGGGCTGGACCGCTGCTGAAGGCTACATGAAGATCAGATTCACACCAGCCGGAGGAAGAACGTGCCCAGCTTTGGCACCAGTTTGGGATTCAGCTGGGAGCAGGGAGAGCTGCCTGTGAGATAGGGCGAGCCAGGAGCACAGCCCAGGCTGCTTCTCATAGGCAGCTGCTGTCCTCACTGCCCTTCAGACTGACTTTTGGCCCGACTCACGTGAATTTTAACCTTTTGGCTGCAGTGTCCCATTATCAGCAAGAGGCATGCTCCTTTTCCAGGCTGCCTCTCTAGGGACACAGACAGTCGCTCCAGAGGAGCGCTTTGGGTGAAGGCAGGCATCGATCCTTGCCTCGTGGCCTCACAAGGAGATGTGTAGGTGGTCTGACCACCTCCACTTCAGCTTTAAAGGGACAAAAGGGCAGCAAGTGCTGGCTGGAGAAGACGCTGACTATGGAGTGCACAAGGCTGAAGGGAAGGGTCTCAGCCTGTCTCTTCGCTCAGGATCTCCCACAGACCCCACTGGGCAGCCTGCGCTCAGCACATTACCACTATGCACCCATTATCTTCCCTCATTCTGCCCTTGCTCCAGGAACACGCAGAGACAAGTCGCCACCAGTCTGGGCCTCTAGCATTCAAATCCCTTTTTTTCCTTCTTTGTAGCTCAGAGCTATTTCCTAGACAGCAGCAGCACCTTGCTGTCAGCTGGGGAGATGCTCAAGAAGGAGACAGTCTGCTTCGCGTTGCTTTAGCCCAACCACAGCAGAAGTAACAGAAACCTATTTCAGCAAAGGAACTGAGCAAAACCGACCCTGCTCAAGCAATGACAGCCCTCTTCCCTGGCCAGTGATAGCAGTTGGGGAATTATGGAAACAGCAACAGGACTATCTGGTCAGCCTTTAAGGAACAGTCTTTGTAGGAACAGTACAGGTAGCAGGAGACAGCCCAGAGGCCAGGCAAGCGGTAGCCAGGGCAGTGGCTAACGACGAACTGCATACAGGAGAGAGATGGAGGCTCCCGAGGCCTCCCCCCACACCCCAAAAGCATCAGCATTCAGTGCAACTCTCATGCCCCACTCCAGCTCCTCTCTAACTGCCTCTCCGCTCTGTCTAGTGGGAAGCATAAGGCCTCTTCACTCTTCCCACAGGAGACCAGATCCGGCAGGAGTGCTGAGTTAACAGCACTCGCCTGTAGGAGTGCCTCAAAGAGGGGCAGCAGCAGACTGCACGAACAAGCAGAGCTTGTGGGGGACTGCAGGCTCCCCTGGGAGCTACTCCTGTTTACACAAGCGTTACAGTAACGGTGTGTTATCCAGTTACACCCAATCCCAAAAGTGCTCCTTCTGATGCTCAGGAAGCAAAGGCTCGTTTGAGTGACAGCTTACTGCTGAGCTGGCTGCAGAAGACACGCTCAGCTTTGGGCAGCCCTGCCCTTGACTGCACAAGATCCCACACCGGTCCAGACAGCAGCCACAGCCTCGACAGCCCCATCTGCGCTCTGCAGTCGAGAGCACGAAGATGGGCAGGGCAGCCGCAGAAGGGAAAGGACCCCAATTCATCCCACTGAAGTTCTCCAGCAAACAAGTGAGAACAAACAGGCACGAGCATCTTCCTAACGTCACTAAACCCATCCATTACAGTCTAATCAGCAGCTCCTCAGCAGATTTTCGCCTCCCGCCCATTCCTTTCCACATACCTGCTGACAGCCTAACACACCGTTTCTCAGTTCTCACTAAACTCTCTCTGCCCCATCCAACGGGGGAGGTTAGCATGTCCTGCAAGAGGGATCCTCCTACTCCATCAGCCCTGCTCCAGCCCTTGCAACTTCTGAACTTTCCAAAACTCACTCAGAAGAGGATTTTTGTAGTCAAAAGGCCCTGTCCCCTCAGAATCTCTTCTGGGGGAATTTCTTGGGTGGCACAGCTGCCAGGAGTGGTGATTAGACACAACAGTCTTCCCCTGGAAGCAGAGAGACACTTCCCAAGGTATTTGCAGTGGTGCCTTATCAGAGAAACCAGAAGCAGAAGAAACAGGGTGAGTGTTGGACTGAAAAACAAGACACGAGCGTTCAAGCCTTACCGCTAGCATAGTCCCAGATTTGCCCTGTGAACTCAGCATACCTCCTTTGCACATTACTGAAACACAGACTTGGCATTACTTCAGCCCCTTCCTCCTCTTTAACTTAAGCCCAACTCTCAAAGCGACACAAAGAAACAGACAGCCGACTGCATTAATCACGGCTGCCCCAGCAAATACAGGGTTCTGCTCACACGCCTCGTTTTACACAAGAGCCTTCACAGTTCGCTGGAAGGCCCTGTGTGCAGGAGGTGCAGGGCTCACAAACAAGGCCTCAGCCTCCAGCTGCTACAATTCACTTTTAATCAAAAGAAGTGTTCCCAAGATACCACTGCTCATTCCTTTGACATTCCACATTTTATTGAGTTTGGCTGGATTAAAGGGTTAGTTGTATGGTACATGAATTCAATAAATATTTACGAAGTGGATGATGAAGCCCCAATCGTATTAGAGCAGGGAGTTAAGTATATGGATAAGTTAAAATGTGTTATTTTTGAAAGATCAAATAACTAGCTGGGGTGGATAAATGCAACTCTCAAAAAAAAAAAAAAAAAAAAAAAGATGGTATGTGCACTTCAGAAGTGTGGTAAAGGACAGTATGGAAGCTCGTGACCAGAAAACTGACTGATAAATTAGAGTAGGTTTTTATTACATAATAAAATGCACTGCAGCAGTTCTGCCATTTCCTGGCCAGAACTGAAAAGGAATATTTACCAAGTGCAATGCTCTGCCCCATCAGGCTGGATGAGGAAGATGAACTCCTCAGGCTGCAATGCACCTACCACCAGTCTGCTCCTTTAGAAAGCTCTTTGGAAAGGGGAGGAAACAAGAAGGGTAAGAAATGGTGGGAGAAGGGTCTCACTGGCAGACGTGCACACCCTCCAGCTTTCAAAGCTTAACATGAATTGCTCCTTTGCCATGACAGACAGCATAGCAAGCGTACAACACACCTAGCCTAGGGATGCTTTCCTGCTGCCTTATCACAGCAAAGGAAAATATATCAGTCAGGTCTGCTTCTTCCTCTGAAGACATGAGTAACAGTCTTTAGTAAATGAAAAGAATTGTCTGAAGTCCCCAGGACAGATCTTTAAGGTAAGTGGCATTAGCACTTTCCCTGTCTGTTCAGGAGAAGTCCTGCCTATAGGATTCAAGGTAAGACCATGCAAGAGCACTTAAGTTTTCAGAAAGCCCAGCTACTACAGCAATATACAAACTTCTTATGCACCCTATCCATACCTGTGCACCAACCCCCAATTGGGCGGGGAAGCTACAATACACTACTGTGATCACCCCTCTTGCCACACTTCCAGCAAGCCTCTACATCCTGAAGTTATACTAGATGATTCTGTCTTAGAAGAACTCCAGCCAGGTGGAATGGCTTCGCTGGCACTGCAGAGCAGATCCGTTAGGAACCACACATCATACACTCATCCCGGTTCTCCAGGGAGCACACCATGGCTGCTTTATTCCTCTCCTTCTCCTCCTCTTCCTTGGAGGCCTTCTCCCGCTCTTTGAGTTTCTCTTTGTTCAGAGTGAACTGGATGGGGTTAGCAGCTGGCTTGGTCCGTAGATAGTACATGCCAGTCTTCAGACCCTGCAGAGCAAAAGCATACGCCTAAGAGCTAGAATCAGCTGGAAGTCAGGCAAGCAGTAGAGCCAAACTCTGAACACTGAGGCTGACCTCCCTTAGCCCATACCACTAGACCACAGTGCGGTCTAGTCACCAGGAATAACGGGCGCAACGCTAGAAGCATCGCAGCTTTATTGCTCTAGAGAGATATTCCACCAGTATTCTTGGAAGGAAACAGCTGTTTACCCTTCTCAGAATCAGTGAGACCAACTTTTCACGAAAGAACTTATCAGCCCCCATTTGCTATCTGTTCTGAACAAGTCCCTCACCCCTCCCAGATACCTGCTTCCACCCATAGAAGTGCATGCTGGTGAGTTTGCCGTAGTTGGGTTCTGCAATGTGGATGTTGAGAGACTGGCTCTGATCAATGAAAGCTCCTCTGTCTGCTGCCATCTTGAGGATAGTTTTCTGTGAGATCTCCCATACTGTCTTATAGAGTTGCTTCAAGTCATCAGGAATCTCAGGTATATTCTAAAAGGAACAGGAAAAGTTTTCCAATGCAGTGTAACCAGTGACTGCCCAAGTGTTCATATTTATAAAATCAAATTCTTCACCAACTGCTGAGACTTCAGCAATTCTGACTAGAACTAAGGCTTTTTGCAGCTGAACTCCATCACTGAATCCAAGCATCCTGTATCTGAAAGCAGCCAAGCATAAAGAAACCTTAGTTGCTGAAACAGGACAGCTTATTCTGGGGAGAGAAAAAGATGCTTGCAAATAGGCCATTACTGTTTCATCCTAACTAGTCAGGAGGTCTTGCAAAAAGCAATCCAGCAGTTAGTACACACACCCCCAAAAATTCATAAGTGGAATACACTTGGTTATCATGCATGACTCCCTTTTTACAGGGAGTCACAAGGAAAAGATGAGGTATAATGGGTACAAGTTACACCTGGGGAGATTCCGACCGGACACAAGAGGAAAATTTTTCACAATGAGAACAATCAGGCATTGGAATAATCTCCCCAGGGAAGTAGTATATTCCCCAACATTGAGATTTGGCTGGACAGGGTGCTGGGCCATCTTGTCTAGACCATGCTTTTGCCAAGAAAGGTTGGACCAGATGATCCTTGAGGTCCCTTCCAGCCTGGGATTCTATGATTCTACAACTCCAAGCACAACAGTCACAGCAGCATTTCAAACTCCACAGCATAAATCATACAATCATTTAGGTTGGAAAAGACCTTTAAGATCATCAAGTCCAACCGTTAACCTAGCATTTTGAATCATTATGAAATGATTCATCACACACAGACTTCTACATGTAATGTCTGGATCTGGGTGTCATATGCTCAGCTCCTGTCTCAAGCCTACTCCCCACTACAAGATTACCCCCTTACAATCCTTATAATAAATGGGAATCCAAACTTTTGCAGAATCTGCATAAAGCAGCACAGCCTGACTCAGTATTTGTTCTAGCAATAATTAGTACTACATTTCTGTTGGGCTTCTCTATTACATGGGCAGGCTCCAGCAGGAACAAATTACCACTGAGACACATCCCCTCATATTTCTAATCAAAACGCTGCACATTACAGCTTTTCCTCCCAGGCTAGCCGAGTCACTCATATACAGCAGACCTCAAAAGCACCGCGTGGCAAAATTCTCCCTGTTTCTTCAGGCATACCTGGATAGAGCCATTGTGGGCAATGATTTGGTTTTTCATCTCTTCATTCCACAGGCCCCCCTCTGTGAGATCTTTCAACAAGTGAGGATTCACAACCTGTAAGGGGCAAAGGCCAAAGAATGAAAGCACTCTGTATTCTGCTAAGCTATACGCCCTGCCTTATGGCACAGATACACCGTCCTAGAGGAGGCAAATCCACCCCACTGCACACAGGTTTTTTAAATGTTTAAACAAGACCTTGTACAGTATTGACAAACTTTCTCTCTTCAGTCAGCACTGAGGTACACATGCAGATGGCAAGACTAGGCCCAGGGTTAAAACAAGAGGGTAACAGATGTGAGGTGTGGCTGGCCACTGCAGACAGCAGGCTGTCTGCAACCCCTGGCTGACACCAGCCTGGGGCTGAACTAGTAGGACAGTAACAGGGGAAGATGCTGGACATTACAAATGAGAAAGGGGAGTGTCTGGAACTCCCCTGCATGAGGAATGCCAAAAGATGTGAAAGGGAGAGATCATGGTTTACCAGGGCCATCGACCACAACCTAAATTACTAAATAAGGGTGTAAACAATCATGAAGACCGGGTTCAGAAAGGGAAAGAACAAAATAGGCGCAGGCTATTTGGGAAGAAAAAAAAACCAGCAAACTTCGCTTACTGGGACTGGGGGTACCTGTCCAGCAGCCCTGCACCTGACCTACACAGTGGAGCAGATTAATAAACCTGTTGTTCTGACCTCACCACACATGCCTGATTTGATCCTGCAGTCCAGAGGAAACAGAGTGCTTTCCCTAACATCGATGAGGGGACACCTCAGAAGGGATGGACAGACCAGACCTCCCTAACAGTTAGATATTCCCCTTGGCTCCCCTTTGCTAACCCCAGCCTCCAGAACTCAAAATTGTTTCATACCCTTTCCTTAATGACAGACCCCTCTACATCTGTAAAGCTTTCCGATGAACTATTCGGTGCTTTACATACAGCTCTTTCCTCAGGACTGTGCAAAGCAACACGCTGGTCTCTGTTACTGTTCCCACAGCATGCAAGTCCCTCCAATAATTTCACTGATTGTCATTCATTTGGCAATTATTCCTGCAGGTCATCTTGAGACCTCATAAAGGATTTTTGCAGACAAAAGCAGCACTTCTTTACAATTTTGCATATTCCACGATGACTGTTGTGGAATATGCAAAACTGTACTACTATAGCACATAGTACAGGATAGATGTTCCCCTTGGTGCTTTTGGTCTTCAACATAAACATCTGACTGAATTGAGTTACCAAGTGTGTGGCCTCCATCTTGTCTTTCTTAGCAGTGAAACTCAAAGATATGAAAACAGAAAAGCTCTTTCCCACAGCTGCCTCGCTTACCTGAAACTCTCCCGAGAGGACTCTGCGTGTGTAGATGTTACTGGTGTAGGGTTCGATGGATTCGTTATTGCCCAAGATCTGAGCAGTAGAAGCAGTTGGCATGGGAGAAAGGAGAAGGCTGTTTCTGACACCGTATCTAGTAACAACAGTCAAGAGTTACAGAACTTCAACCAACTGAGACAAGAAAACACCCAAGAATAGCAGTTTATGTACTGTCTGCAAAGAGCTAAGAGGGACAGTATAAGGAACTCTCAGCTGACACACTCAGAAATTTCACCTTCCCAGGGTAACCTACAAACCCTCAGATTACCTGCAGTAAAAAAAGGGAAACTCCGCTAAACTTTTAATGTGGGTCAACAAGAAAGCATAACTAAAGTCTTTGCTGGCCTTCCGAAATTATTTAGTCATGAGAAACGGTGCATAGGAAAAAAAAAAAAAAAAAATACCTGTCAGGCACTCCACAACTCCACAGCACTCAGGCAAAAACAAAGCAAACAGCCCATGAAGAGCCTGAGACCTCTCCATACACGAGACAGTAAGCAGATTTACTAAATTTAAAAATTAGACCCATACAAATTGAACAAATTCATTACAGGCCTTTCACACTTTAATGATTCCTGTCTTCAGGATGTTCAAGGCTCAGCTGCTTTTCCCTGTCCATGGGGAAAGAGTTCCCAAGCACGGCTGACACTGTCTCACTCATCACTACATTTTTTTAATGGGAACACAAACCATTCTGCTGATACATCCAAGATGAAGTAAGAGCTCAGCTAAATCAGAGTCTAGGGGGTAGGCTCCCTCTGGCTTGTAAGAACAAAAATGAAAGACAGACATCCACAAAACAGTTTTGACGAAAGATCTACCAGGGCAGGGACAAAATACATAGGACCATTTTTACACTTGCACTCAACCTTTTGTTTTCAGTCAGTCAGAATATATGGAACGTATTTTACCTCTAATACAAACTGTGCAAGACTACTCACTTAGCAATCTTCTCCTTTAAAGCCTTCCAGTCCCAAAGATCAGACGGGGTGACATTCCACATGTCATACTGAAGAATCTGAAGAACACAGGTGCCAAATTAGACAGGGTGCTCTTTTCTCCATGTTTTATAATGACATTGTAAATTGACCTGTTATTCCTATTAACTATTCCCTACAGTTCAGCCTCAGCAAAGCTCCTGCATATAATCTTACACTCAATCTTTTAATTGCACTAAACGGGACAGCCAGCACAGGCTGATTCTTGCTTTTCTTTTATTGTTCTCTGCACTTCAGTTTAATTTATGCATTTCTTACTGCACTTAAGAAGCCAAATGATGGAGGAAAACTCAAGCACCGTTTGTACTGTTGCAATATTATCAGCCTACAGCGTTTCAGTCACACATCTCCTTCTGTATCAAAGACCAGGCACAGTCACATTATCTGCTTTTCATAGCTTTGGCTCTGACACAGAACAGTTCCTGATACTTACGCCTTTGCTGACAGGAGAACCCTCATACGTTTCATACGGTCCTTGCTCCTCGGCAAGTTCACAGCTGGCTTCCAAAGCACCATAATAAATGGTCTCAAAAATTTGCTGGTTCAAGCGCTGGGCCTTGGGACTTTCAAAGGGATACCTCATCAGGATGAAAGCATCTGCCAGGCCCTGCACACCAATGCCAATGGGACGATGGCGTCTGTTGGAGCGTTCAGCCTGCATGGCATTCAAGCAAAGAGAATAATTACCTTTATGAGAACTACATAGAATCACAGAATAAATAAGGTTAGAAAGGACCCCTGAGAGGAATTTTCATCCATACCATTGCCTTAACTTTTATGGACCATCCCTTCTACTGCAATAACCCACCTTTCAATTCTGCCCAGTTCCCTGCTGTTTGGTGGGGCAGGAATTTGAGGACCCAGGTTAAGTTTGTTAGAAATGATCACTGATTTTAATTGCTCAACCTGACAAAGGGAGCCATGATTTAGAAGTGAACACTAAGCACTTTCTGAAAAACAGGCCCGTGAAGACATTTAAACTCATGCATTCAAACTGTACATGCTAGAAAAATCTGATCCTCATCAGGTTTGGCTTCACTTTGGGTATTTGCTTATTTCCTCCTCCGACACTCAGGTCTGCTGCTCGCCTTTCCATGTTCCAGCAATGCAACAAACCCTGTTCCCATTTCTCTTCAACAATTACCAACCCTCTCCCCACTTTCCTTCCAGAAAGCAGTCTATGCACCCTCCCAAAAATGCATAAAACCAACAAGACCAAGTTACACCTTCCTGGGATCTTTCTGGGATCCCTCTCTCTGTTCCACTTTCCACTCTATTCCTAGTGCTGTCCTGTGCTTTAAGGAAATCTTCATACGGGAAAAATTCCAACTGCACAACCATCTCAAGAGGAGGCTTTTTCTACAAGTGCTTCGCTAAGGAACCGTTCTGGGTTGAAGTTTAAGAAGCCACTAACAACAGGTCACACCTGCAAACAGGTAGTTAATGGAACTCCCAACTAGTTGCCGAAAGGAGGTTTACAAAATCGCTCGCTGATTCCTTCGGCCCAAGACCGAACCGGGATTGCTAGAGAACAGGCCCTTTGCCACCAGACTCTCAGCACGCCCTCAGCACAGTACTCACCTCTGGCACAGGGTAGTAGTTGATATCAATGATTTTGTTCAGGTTTCGGACAATAACTTTAGTAACTTCAGCTAGCTTTTTGAAATCGTATGTATGCTCTGAAGTGACGTACATGTTCAGGGCTATAGAGGCCAAATTACAAACTGCAACCTGTGGAGAAAACACAGTGAAAACAGGCATGCCAACCAACACCCCATGCAAAAAACCACATAATCTCAGTTCCAGAGCTTGCTCTCTAGCCACAAGTTCCTACTCCCTACCTACCTCATCTTTGCTGGTAAACTCCACTATTTCTGTACACAGATTGCTGCATTTGATGGTTCCCAAGTTCTGCTGATTGCTCTTCCGGTTGCAAGAGTCTTTGTACAGCATGTACGGTGTGCCAGTCTCTGTTTGAGATTCAATGATAGCGTACCAGAGCTGCTGGGCCTTCACCACTCTGCGGACACGGCCTTGCTTCTCATAACTGCAACAGGACACATGTTGCTTAGTAATTACCAGGCTCTCCACAAATAGCAGTGAAAGACAATCATTTTTAACACAACATCAGGTTCCCAGGCGGGCAAGACCCCATCCACTTCTGAACTGTGTGGACTCTGAACTAGCCAGGAGAGTCTTAACAGCAGGGTATCAAGACTGTCCTTGTCTAAAGGAAATAGAAGTGTTTCACTACAACACCCTATAGAACTAGCTCAAAACAAAGCCATCAACCACTTTAAGCAGGGATCACTTCAGTATTTCCCTCTAACAAGCTAAAACAATCATTCATACATAGTTCTATCTTGAGCAGGTCAGTTTGAAGCAAACAGTAAGCAGACATCCCCCATAAGTGTTCAAAAAACATGTGGATGTGGCGCTTCAGGACATGGTTTAGGGGACATGGTGGTGCTGGATTAATGGTTGGACTTGATGATCTTGAAGGTCCTTTCCAACCTTAGTGATTCTGTGATCTTTTGTCCTTTTATCAATCTGATAGTGGAACTCACTGACCACTTATAAGCCAACACCATAAACCTGTGCTTTGGCTCCCAGAAACCACACAACAAGGGCTGTTCTGTGAATGGATGACCACTACTTAAAAGTCTATTCACTTTTCTTACCTCTCATACAGTTTCTCAAATTCCTCTCCCCAAACCTCATCTAGGCCAGGACACTCATTTGGACACATTAAGGACCAGTCCTGTAAGGAGGAAAAATATTCAGAGAAAATCTTTGGGCACCCTGTTTATTAAAGGCATTCAACTTCATCATCAGATCCTGCTGTAAACATGAACATGCAAACTACACTTCCTGAAAAACTAGGAACCAACTCTGCCAGCAGACATGGGGAAGGTGTTTATCAGACTAGTCCAACTTATTTAAAAAGTAATTATATGAACATTTATGACCAAACTGCATTTTTAGTCCTGAAATGACTGGTTCTCAAGATATAACCCATTTTAACACAAATACAAGCAGCCATATGAAGATCGATTTACTGAGATGATTTTGATGCTTTAACGAAACTCCAGGGAAAAAATTTAGCATAATAGTGTAAGTACGTAAGTCATGGGCTGCAAGATTAAGCACTGAACCAAAGTATCCCAATGGAGTTCTCCAACTCCATTCTCTACCTGCACAGCCTAGTTCTCAAATAAGGTGCAGCAGCTCTTTCAGGAAGTTCCTTTGCTGCTAGGAAGACAGCTCTGCAATCCCTTCGTGAACTCCATCCCAGGGCTGGTCACTCGTTTCTCCATTAACAGACCTATTCTGCACCCATCAAGCTTCTTACCTGGTTGGTTTCAACTCGCTTCATGAAGAGGTCAGGAATCCAGAGAGCAAAGAAAAGGTCTCTGGCTCGCTGCTCTTCTTTCCCAGTGTTCTTCTTTAAGTCAAGAAACTCAAAGATGTCCAAATGCCATGGCTCCAGGTAGATGGCAAAAGCCCCGGGTCTCTGATACATAAAACATAGTCAAGATCAGAACAAACTGCCCTTGAAAATAAAATCTCCTGCACTGCTCCTGAGTGCACACAATACCCTAAACTAACTGGAGCTTAGTTTTATAGACTCATTAAGGCAATTTCAATATGCTTTTTGCATTACTGTTGTTCTCACTTACTGGACCTGGGCCATGTTACTAGTTCCAGATTCGCAATAAAAATTATTTAGTACCAAAAATACATTTCCTCTGTGTAAAAAGGAGCTTGACAAAACTTAGATTTTCTTATTGTGTCATGCCTCCATTGACCTCTGCAATGTGTGAAGACAAAGGATGAAGCAGCTTTCTACAGTCTTATACCTTAATTCGCTGTAGGACATTCAAGGAGTGACTGATGACCAGTGCAAGAGGTTGCTCTAACATGTGCATATCATACAGCAGACATACCAAAAGGTATACCTCCATGATAAAGTGCAGTGAAAGGGGAACACCAGAGCATCAACAAGAAGAGGGGAAAATGCCCTATTTTAATTATATGTCATCTACAACCACTTTTACTGCGTCAATCTTTTACAGATGCAGAACCTCTCCCTCTGACCTGAGGTTCCCTTGACCCTAATTTAATGAAAGCCAGTACCTTGTTTCCACCTTGATCCACGTAACGGGCAGTGTTGTTGTAGACCCTCAGCATTGGAACAAGCCCATTGGAATTTCCATTTGTCTGCAGAGGCACAGGAAAACCATCAATATGGAAATGCAACTGCCTGAAGAGGTGGGCCTACATTTTCTGTATGTCTTTCAGCAGTCTGCAAAACTCATGCTGAAGGCTAGGAACTGACCACCCCAATCAGTTATTTGGTAGTCCTTTCCCCCCACCTTTTCTTTAAACAAGCAAAAATGTATATATCAGCTACTGGTCCCAGAGTTAATAAAACGTACCTCCTAACTACTTTTCTCTACATCATGTAATCTAAAGGCTTCCAGAAGTTACATACACTGTGACAAAAAAACAAACACACATCCACAAATGATCTTGAGTAGTTAGACATACAAAAAGGAAAAGGGCTAATGCACAAGTCTCTGAGCATATTCTTAGGTTGACAATACATAAATAAGTTGGAATTGTCTGATCAAGCAGTGGATTAAGATCCTCTTTTTGGAAGGACCTCTACTAGGAAGCCAAAACACCACAGAAAACCAACCTTTTTACCTTAGAACATACTGAAAGAAGGACTACTGAGTTAGACTGACTGCTGTGTTAAACTGATTTGGTAGAAACAGCATTGATTTGGCAACTGAAACCTGAAAGGTTAACCTCTGCTGGGAACACCATCTGCACACTTACCCCAGCAATATAGCTGCCTGTGGCTCGGATACAGCTCACAGCAAGGCCAATGCCACCAGCAGACTTTGAGATCAGTGCACACTGCTTGAGAGTGTCATAGATTCCCTCAATGCTGTCGTCCTTCATGCACAGCAGGAAGCAACTAATGAAAACAAATAGCTTTAGCATACGAAGATTAAAACAAAAAAAGTCAAGAAGTATTTCACCAGAGCTGCAGAAAAAAAAGGGTAAATGCTGGATCTTTAACATGCTATGCAAGGCAAATAAATGAAGCAAAATCATAGGTTGCAAAGTTGAATAAGAGACAGTTTTAGAAAACATCATGAGCAACAGTAGTATTATTGATACCTGTGTTAGCAAAGCAAAACATCTGTAAAATCCTATCAGTTATGTTTCCTACTTTTAGCATACTTTAGAAAACATTACCAGGATTCATTTTGTAATCTACAGAAGACTATGCGTATAAGTAACTTTTAAATAAAATATAGCCATGTAAACATTTCCATTAGTTTTAGAAGCTTACAGAAACCTGTGTATTTTTCCCCAAAGGCTACACCACGTATCACACTAAATTTCACAGCAGCTTCTCAAACTTCATAAAACAAATCACAGAAACACAGCTACTATTTTTAGAAGTTGTGAAAGTATTTCATTTGAACAGACCAAATCTCCAAAACTTTATCTTTGTCCAGTTGTGCATTAAGCAAACTTGAAAGTCAAAGGTACCTGGAAAGCTGAGGCCGGTTGGTGCCTGCATTGAATAACGTAGGGGAGGCATGGGTAAACCACCTTTCAGACAGAAGATTGTAAGTTTGGATTGCGGCATCAATGTCATTTTTGTGGATCCCCACCGATACCCTCATCAACATATGTTGAGGACGCTCAGCAACTAAACACAAAAAGCAAAGTAGAAAAAAGAATGTCAGTGTGACATTGACTGTTAGTACAGACAGACACAGAGGTTACAGCAACAAGCTATAAACAATGTTTTCACAGAACCACAGAATAATTCAGATTGGAAGGAACCTCGGGAGGTCTCCGGTCCAATCTTCTGCTCAAAGAAGAGTCAGCTAAGAGAATCAGACCGGTTTGCTCAGGACTTTTTCCAGTCAGGTTTTAAAAAACTCAAGGATGAGGACTGCATAACCCCTCTCAACAATGTGCTCCAATGCTCGACTGTTCTCATGGGGAAAAAAGCCAACAACAAAAGCCTCCTGTATTAACAGTTAAAATCCAATCAAATACTAAATCCAGCATCCAATTGCTCTCTAGGTTTATTATGTTACAATTAACCTCTCACTCTTCCGGTGTCCTAGGATTTTCATGCTAAGGGTCTGCAGTAACTGGCACTGATAGTCCAGTAGCTCTTTCAACTTAAATTTATTAAAAAGTGTTTAGCATTATGGACAAGTTATCAGCTGGACAGGAAGTACTTCATCTTCTAAATCCTAGGTAACAGGTAGTTTTCGAAGCACCAGAGTCCTTAAAACAGACAGGTGAAGCACAGCTGTTCAGGTCACACTGACATGATTTGGAAGACCCAAGTAAACTTGCCACAGTGCTGCTCTTTAACAATCAGCTGTTCTTCAAGCAAGCATACCACTGCCACCAAAAAAATGCTGGATTCTTAGCCTAAGAAAAGAAGATGCACATGCCCAGAGAACACCTACTACAAATGTTTTGTTATTTTTTTAAACCAGTACACAGTGCTTTCACTTCCAGTGAAAGCTTTTTAAACCAGTACTTCCAGTGCTTTCATTGGAATTCTTTACGGAAAGCTATGAGGTAGCCTATTTACCTCCTCAACCCCTGCTCTGAGCCATGGTCTTGACTTTTAAATAACACTTTAAGTTGATACAGACAGTTCTTACCTTTTGAGTTGATTTTCAGCAAGTAGGAGCGTTCCAGAGTCTTTAAAAGAGAAAATGCATTTTAGTAGACATGCAGATTTCAGTTTTTACAAAAATCCTATTACTCCAAACTCAGGCATCTTCATGCTCCTTATCCCAGGCTTCAACAGAAGCACCAACCCTGCACTCCACTCCTCCTCTTGTTAATGCCATAGGATATTAGGTGACTAATGACTAAAAAAGACCCAGACGTCCACTGTAAGATTCCAACACTAAGGACTCTATGCTTTGGATTATGGAGTGGTAGTGGAGCATACAGCCACAAGGTTCAACACTACCTCTCAACCCAGAGTGAATTGAGGCTAGAAGACAAGGGAGTGCTTGTTCTCCACAACCCCATTCCCTCCTTAAAGTATTGCTAGTTACACTAACAGACAACCTGTATCACAGTCTGCAATGCTGGGTGTTGAACACAGAAGATGACAAATATGGCAAGCCTACAACTAGAGCAGATGCCTTTTAAGCTTGTGCCTAATGGATTACAGCAGTAATAACAGGAGGGGATGTCAGGAATTGCATATTTATATACATACAGAAACACACACCCCCTCCCCCAAGGTCCCCTCTTCCCATCCTTGCCTATGCCTATGCTGTTCCACAGCCGCTCTGCTCTTTATACGCACTAGTTGTTTCCTCATTGCAAACTCCTTCCCACAAACCAGAAAGCACCATATCAGGTGTGTTGATGGGAAGTCTAGGCAAAGAGCCCCGGCTGTTACAGAGATTCACAAGAACTATCTGAAGTATTCAGTGCTATGGAATAGTGAAACACTCTCCAGCTAATCCTCCAGAGAGCCCACTGTGCCATACCCCAAAACAATTCAGCAAAGAACAGCATGTTAGGAGGGGAGCAGGAGGAGCAGATGGTGGGGGCACAGCAGACTGGGCTGGTTGTGGGGGAGATGTTTCAGCAGCATGGAAGACGACATGTGTGGGATAACACACTGAGAACAACTGTTACACAAAACAATGGGGAAAAACAAGAAGCCCTTTTTTGGTTTATTAAGAATCAGATTATTTCGTTGAGGAATGGCACGATCTGGGAAGCTTTCAACAACATTCAGTGCTACCTGCTGTGAAACAGTTAGAGCCCAACAGTTAAAATATTAGAGCAGCCAAAGGTACACAATGAAGCGAAGAAGAAAGTACATGATTCATCCAGGTAGGCAACTCTTTGTGCAGGTACTCTTAGGTTTTTTACCCACTAATGTCCCACCTACTCCAGTGCCCTTCTTGCCCAAATCTAGATGATTCTGCAAGTATTCCCATCCTTCCCCAAAGACTCAACTCCAGAACAATATCAAAACAGCAATCTTGAGTATCATGAGTAATGTGCTTTTTACCTTAAAACCGAAATAGTTGTAGGAGAAGTCTCTGTCATAGATAATTGCAGAATTCAGGCGCTGAGAGCAAATAATACAGAGAAAAATTTAGATTTGCAAAGAGCTTTTTTATGCCTCACATTAAGGTATAACAATGCTATCATTGTTTCTGGCCTTAAAGGTCTAGAGAAACAGATATCAGACCAGAGGAATAAAGTAGGGAAGAACACTTAGCTTGAAACAACAAATGCACAGTTTTAACAATTTTTTTCCAAGCACAATGCACAATTGTTGGCTAGTCTAACTAAACACTAAGAAACATAGGACAATCAAAATATGAACGTGATTTCCCTGTAAGAACAGAGACCTGGAACAAGTTGAAATCAGAAACCAAACCTCATCTCTCCCTTCCGTGCACACAAAACAGACTGCTACATCAAAAGGTACTTTTTCTCAAATTAATGAGTTGTGCTGATCATGACAGCATGAGGACATCCAAGAAAATAGATTCTACTACAGAAACAACCTTACATGAAGGGAATTCCTACATCCTCTCTTTCAAACTCTCCAGAACAGAGCAGTTAGCACCTGCACGGGTTTCTGCATTGACTTTTTGTCCTAAAACAAACATGGCTTGCTTAAAAATAAGAAAAATAAACTATCTGAACTAGATCACTGAATTTTTAAAACTCAGAAGTGAAAAAAAGTTACCTACATCTTTGTTGGCCAAAACTATGTCTAGAGTTTCTTTGGAGATCATTGGCGAGTGCTTCCCATTGTGAGGGTTTATGTAATTGTAGAGATCATCCATCACATCTGCAACAGAAAAGTATTTAAAAAGACGGACATCCACACACCTATATATGCATCATCTGTCATTTGTTCTCAAGGGTTTAACAGGCAGGACTACCCATCCTCCAAAATAACCCACTCCAGCTCTACAAACATACAACTTTTCTTCTACCTGCTCAGTACTATTACTAATCCATTAACCTTAAAAAGCACTTCTCTTACAATGTTTTTTTAATAGAATTTGTAACACATAATAACTGTGAAAGAACCTGGGTGAAACCTAATTCCAATCAGTTACATTTTTCATCAGTCTATTCATACAGATACTTTTCACAAAACAGGCAATTTCATTTTCCTTGTGACACGCCTAAAACTCATGTTTTTCATCCCCATGGCATTTTTAGTTAGCCTGGGTACTTACTAACTTCTGCTTAAGAAAGAGATTTTCATATTTATATCCTCTAAAACTCCTACTCCCTTTCTGACTAATTGCTATCCAAGTGCCCCCAAAGCGACTTACCACTGAATACTTTCTTAGTTTCTTTGTGCAAATTGGACACTGCAATCCTTGCTGCCAGGATAGCGTAGTCAGGGTGTTTGGTGGTCAGGGTGGCAGCTGTTTCAGCAGCCAGCGTATCCAGTTCCACCGTCGTGACACCACTGTACAGCCCCTGAATCACTTTCATGGTGATCTGGGCCTGAAAAAGGAAAATTCTGGTGGTTTAGAAAAAAAAAATCCTGATGTTTCAACCATTTAAGATATGCTTCACTATAAGCAGTATCGTTCACTCTGACTAGAAAAGCAAATTAAAATACCAAACCCTCTTGGTGAAGTACTGACTCCTAAAATTTTAAAGTAATACTGGGGCAGAAGGGAGAGCGAGGAAAGAGTGAAGAAAGTAGAAACTGTCAATCTGGAATCATTCACAGATTTTTGCCTGCACTTTTCTAAAGGCTAGAATAGAGTAGCAGCAAAGTTCATAGGGAGAAAAGTCAGATTGAAACAGTACTTGCTTGGAAGTTCTGAAACTCCAAATGAAGCCCAACTTTATAAATGCTTGATGACACATGGAAATGCTACGCTTAAAATAATTTCATAGCAAGAGCAAAAAAAACACCAATCCTGGAAGGGATACAATGGCTTTTGCTTCATAGCTTAACCTAATCTTCATCTGCCAGTTGGGACCTTTCATGGGAAAAGACTTTTGCATCTACCATCTCTAGAGTATTTTCTGCTTTTCTCTCAAGCATTTAGCACTAGTTACTACAAGAAAGCGTATTCTACACTGATCTAACACGGTAATTGCCAAATACATCTGAAGGGCCAACAGCCTCACAAAACCTGGACATGTAATTTCAGACCTTACTCTCTGAAAGTAAGCACATTAGGCTAGGGATTTTTAGTATCGGCTTGTAAAGCGTCTGGCACAAGAAGATCCAAGTCCAAAAGGAGAAACTCAGTCACAGGAAGAGAGATGTCACACACTACTGCAGAATAAGTAAGAATGCAGTGCTTCATATATAAGATTAGCTTCATTATTAAGACAGGGTTATTAAGAGACAGGAGAACTAGCAATCTTGCTTCTGTCATCATCATCAACTCCCTATGTCATTGAGATCAGGAGTATACCTTGTGTTTTGGTAACCAACTCACTAAAGCTCCTTCTCCTGCTCTCTATCTATGGCTGAAAAGCACTACTTTATGGTACAGAATGAACGTCAAATATTTTACAGATGCCATTTAAGACATGAAGACAGATCATTAGATCTTGGAGATGGGAAGAGCCTATGTTGGCAACTCCAAATGAAGAAACTGGGTCTGAACCTCTGCATAAAAATCTTACAGAGACCATTACATCCATGAGGGAGTCATCTCTGCCCAGGCTTTGGAAGGAGAAGCTTACACGGGTGGAATCAACATGCATTCAAAATCCTACATGGCTAAAAAAACCAAAGTAGGGACATTATAATGACAGGGGGTTCTGTCAGACAGAAAGGGCACCTTGTTTTATTAGAAAGGATCAAGAGCTACCTTCTGTATAGTATTGCTCAAGCTTTGCAGACTGAAATGGAGAGCAACCTTCCAAAACCAACCATGTGAGTTGGAGCAACAAACAACTCTTTTTTTAAGCACAGGAAGTTCAACTGCTTTCAACAATGGTCGAGGTAAAAGCAATTTACAATAGCTAAACATATTTTCCCCCACCACAGTATCAGACTCTGTATCTGTGAAGGTAAAACACCTCAGAACACAAACCTCTAGAACAAACACATGCACGGGCCGCCACACTTGGCTTTTGCCACAAAGAATAACTGGGTAACACCTGCTTACTACTGCTGGCTTTTAGCAAGGATCACCACAAGGGCAGAAAAGAGGACAGCAGGAAAAAGGACAGACTCACAGGATCGACAAAGTCAGCGTTGAGCCCATAGCAGAGCTTCTGGATGCGCGACGTGATCTTGTCAAACATGACACGCTCTTGGCGTCCATCTGTTGGAGAAGAGGTTACTGTCACAGCAGCTGCCGTTACAACAGAGAACCAGCTAAGCACAGTATCCTCCTACCCACACAAGGAGCCAACCCTCTTTTGGGGGAGCCTGGGATGGGAATCACCATGGACAACCTGTTCAGATGCCCTGTTCAGGCCCAAGGAGTCGAGAGGCTATCCCTCCACCCCAGCATCTTCTTGCTGCAGGTGATCCACTCTGCATGGGATCCCTCGCTCAGAGGCGCAGGCCTCAGCGTAGTGAAGAAAAACAGGGGGCTGACACCACTTCAAGAGTGCCTGCCACAGGGCCGACAAATTTCCACCCCACTACACATATAACTTCTCATAAACCCAGTTCTCAGGACCACTGCTGCAGAGATGGGGATCCCATCTGAGGGCCACCCCAGCCCATCCATCCCCGAAAGGCTGTGGAGACCAAGCCCAAAGCTCATTGCTAGGGGCAGGGGGTCTCTCAAAGCAAATTGAGGGGTCTCGTCCCTCACTCTTATTGTCATGCAGGGAGCTCCCTCACTTCAGGGTCCCCCCAGTGCAGACAGTGTGCTCTCCCCTCACACTCAGTGCCATGCAAGCTGCCCCAAAGCAGAGGGGATCCCATCCTTCCGCATCCCGTGACAGACCTTCCCAAAATAGAGGAGGGTCCCCATCTGCTCACTTTGGGTGCCATAAGAGGAACCTCCCCCCAAGGGAGAGGGGTTCCCATCCCCTCACGCCAGGTGCCATGAGAGAGACCCCCCAAAGCAGAGGGAGTGACCCCAACCCCCTGCACTCAATGCCATGAGAGGGGACTCCTCCCCCCAAGGGAGAGGGGCGACCCCATCCCCTCGCCCCCGGTGCCGAGAGAAGCCCCCGTGCCGGCCGGCGCCCCCCCCGCCGCAGCGGAGGGCCCTCCCTCACCCCGCTTGACGACGTGCATGGCGGCGGTCGGCGTCCCGGTGCGCGGATCTCTCAACGGCTCCTGAGCGCCAAGCGCGGTCTAAGCGCTTCCCGCTCCCGCCAACTGCACTGACCCCACTGCGCCGCCGTAGTGCTCCACCCCCTCCGGCTGAAGCTGCGGGCGACATCTTGCCTCCGGGCACGACCTCCTTCTTTGCGCCCCCCCCCCCCCCCCGACTTCAGCGCTGCCTTTCACGGTTAGCGGAGACTCGCCTCTCCCTCCACCCCCACTCTTCCCCCTCGCCTCCCGGGAAACACCATCCCGCCAGGGAAGACGCCGCCGCTTGCCCGCTTCCAAGATGGCGGCCGACATCCCGCCTCCCCATGGGAGGGGGCGGTGGGACGGGAAAGGGCGGGTCACGCCGGCGCGAGGGCGCGGCGTACGGAGCCCGCGAAGGGACAAAACGCCCTCGTCCTGCGATGAGCGGTATCACAATAACAATGGCCGTTATAATTATACTGAAGCAAGGCCCATATGTAATATTTAATGCGATCTGACAAACGAGGGACAGTCCCACAGCTCTCTTTCTGCCCATGCCCCACACGGAATGTCACTCCCCCGGGGCAGAGGCACATACGGGCATGGCAGCCTGTGCACCAGCACGACACCCAGACCAGGCCCTTCCCCGAGGGGACTGGGACAGGAGGGGAGCTGGCACCCCGTCAAGACAAAAGCCCGCAAGAGACACACAGCCCCTGGAGGGCTCTGAAGGCCAGTACCAGGGGACACCAGGCCACCATCCTCGGCCAAGCTGGCAGGTGCCCCAGCTGAGGGTGACATGAAGGGTGCGCATCCCACCACAGGGACCTTTCGGGATCTCAAAAAAGCTCATGACCACCCTTAAAACGTCAGGACTGGCAATGCCAATGAGGGGGCACCCTCCCCCAGCGCTTCAGGAGGGTGAGCCTCCTCCCTGCCCCCATGGGCAACCACACCATCTCCTTCCACAGCGCTTGTTCCTCGCAGGGGCAGGGGAAATGTCTGGGAGTCCAGGCAGGGCTGACAGACAGCAGCACCCAAAGCACCACTGAGGTTTATGCGCATAATCCAACCCGAAACATCAGTAGTTCCTTTGCTAACCTCCTTTGAATGTCTTGGAAACCAGCATCCGACCAGCTGCTGTGGCACTTGTGAGGCTGAAATGGCGTGATAACATCTTGCGTTTACCGTTTACAGCACGTTTTTTTTCTGCATAAAGCCTGTGAAGTGCCTCTTCCCCCCAACCCCGAGAAGCACACCTGCCCGTGGAGGACGATGCTGAGCAGCTTAACACCACACGGCCTCATCTCTGCGAGTGGGAAACGGGAAGCTGAGGCAAATACAGCACCGCACCAGAAACTTCAGGTTTCGCACCTTAGGAGTACAATCGTCCAACATACCCTTTGGCTGAGGCTAATCTTGTGAGTCTCAGAAAGAGATCCCAGAAGCTTTGGTGGCATGGAAGTGGCTGGATTTATTTATTCTGAACAGACCACTGTCACTTCCCACATGAGGGTGTTAATTCAGTTCAGACTCGGACCAAAAATGGCAACTACCGATTCCTCAGCACCAAGGTTTGCTTTGAAGTTGCTCAGTGCACCAGCAGGTCAGCCTGATCCCGCTCAGCTTGAGCGAGCCAAGCAGGAGCACTGCACAGAGGCTGGCAGCCCAAAGAGCTCCCGTCTCAAAGCTGTGACACAGGGAATTTTTGGAACTGATCAGGAAATGGGAATAACTTCGGGGTTGTTTATTTTATTGGAAAAAGGCCTACAGAAGGAAAAAGCATGGCATTTTGATCCGTTTGAAGCCTGAGCTGTGCTCACTGATCTTTGCCCTCCAGTTCTTCTACTTTCTGTTTTATTCACTCTTTTTTGAAAAAGGAGTAGTAGGTGGAGCAGTTGTTTCATTTTATGAGGATGTGACTGTATGTCGTGGGTTAAACTGCTGCAGAGGAAAACCAGCCTCCTCCCCTACAGCACGGCTGTGGCAAGATCAGAATGACCAAGATAAACCCTGCTCTTCAGAGAGGTGAGTTTTGGAGGAAAATGTAGAAACGAAAAACAAACTTCCTGAGGCTGCACAATACTTTACCTCCACCCAGCTCTGAGACAGCTGTGGCTGGAGTGGAGCATCTATACTAACAGGTTCCTGTTACTCTGTTGCTGATTTCCACAGCAAAATTTCCTTTGTCTGAACAGGCTGCTTCATACAAACTGTCAGAGCCACAGGCATGTGCAGCCGGCACCTCAGCTGCACAAGGGCATTGAGCCTTTCTTGGCTAGGAAACAAGCACTGTGCTGTGACAGCACTCAAAAACGAACGAAGATTGCTTCAGCACCTTTATATTCAAGAAATGTGAAGCGACAAAAAAAAAGGATCTGATCCTGCCATGGATCAAGGGGACAGACATACCAAGGAAAGCGTGACTCCCACCTCTTGCCCACGTGCTCTTGTCTTACCTAGTATGAAGAGAGCTGGGAGCCTGCGTGTGAGTTCACCACCCTGGCATGCTCTGCAGGGAACCCAGGATGCTGGACCAGCAGAGAGCTGCAGAGATTTGCATCTTATCTCACTCTAGAGCTGACGTGCTATGTGATGTCCTGATGCCAACCCCTCTTCTGGACCAAAAGGTCCGATCTCCCTTTCAGCAGGGAACAGAGTTCAAGCCTCTCTTCCAACGCAGCCATTGATGATGCTGATGATTATGTATCTGACTACATAGCTGGTAAAGCTGGGCAAGTCCTGAGTTCATGTCTTCCCTTTGGAGGAGGGGATTCACACTCGTGTCCCCCACCACCCAAGGAGCACTGTCCCTGGCAGGCTGCAAGTGTCCTCAGGAAGGAGGCTCTCTCTGGTTCTCCTGATGAAGATCTCCTGCTTTTCCCAGTCCAGCTGGATTGTGCTGTGTTCTTGTAGGTCATGTGCTGGACTGGGCCCTGAGAAGACTCATCCTGAAGATCTTGACAGTGCTGTGGTGCCAGGCTGCCCAGCCAGCAACACTCCTGGTGCAAGTGGACAGCTGTTGGGCTTGAGGAGCATTTCTGGACAAAGCAGGGGAAACCGTGAGAATGAGGTGGAGGCCTCAAGTCATAGATTGACCTGCACACAGATGTCTTAATCCTGCCAGGGACAAAGGTCTAGGCTGCTCTGTGACTCTGGCTCTGAGAGCCCCTAGGCTACAGCGGAAGTTGTGTGGATCTTAAGCATCTTGAGGGTTTCTTACAGGATCCAGTCTGTGAGGAGAAAATATAGATGGAAGAGTCTAATCCTCCATCTCCTGGTTGTTTTGTGCATTGTAGCACACTATGCTGATTTCCCAACTCTGGTTACTGATCCCTCAGTTGCCCTGGATGAACTGTGTGCAAAGCTCTACCATAAACAAGACCACCAAAAATTACTGAAGTTAAAAACACCTCTTCCATTTCCCTCTTTGGGTGGAATTACAATTAATTCCTTGACTCAGAAATGTCTATAGAAATGCTGTTCATTTTAAGAGACTGCTTGATTTTGATTGTCTCTCTTGCAAGGCCTAGGACTTTGCACTGCCCCAGGAACACAGCAGCACTCTGGCAAATGGCATGAGATGAAGGCAACCACAGTCACCAAGCAGAATGACTCTTTCTTCCTTTGGTTTCCTCCCATGATGAGCTTCCTTTTTGCTCCTGACTTAGATTCGATTGCAGTCACTCCACAAAGTCTTTCAGAGGGTGTCACCAGCTTAGTGGATCACTAGACAATTCACAACCTGCAAAAGTGTTCTCAGTTGAAAAGATTTGATTCTGCTGAACCTGTATTTGAAATCTGTCCCATTCTCCACTCTCCCTTCCCTGCTGCAGTGGTGGGGAATAGTCCTGGTTCAAGGGGTATTTCCTTCTTCTGAGGAACCTGCTCCGTTCAGAGGATAGAAACAGCTGGCTCCAGATGCAATATGATAGCAATGGCTAAAAAGAGGCATGGCCAGTGCACCAGCCATGAAAAAAATACACGTAATACTGAGAGACAGACAGAAGCTAGTATGCAGCAGAGGATCATAGAATCATAGAATAGTTTGGGTGGGAAGGGACCTTTCAAGGCCATCTAGTCCAACCCCTGCCATGAGCAGGGACATCCCCAACTTGAGCAGGTTGCTCAGAGCCCCGTCCAGCCTGACCTGGGATGTTTCCAGGGATGGGGCAGCCACCACCTCTCTGGGCAACCTGGGACAGGGTTTCAGCACCCGCAGTGTGAAAGGTTTCTGCCGTAGATCTAGTCTGAATCTATCCTCTTCAGGATCAGGGATCTAACCCAGTGTCCCCTGGAAGATGCAGACAAAAGGAGGCAGAAACACTAACAAGAGCAGAAGATGACTCAGTGGCTGGAACGGGGAAACTGTGGGAGAAATATTGACTCTCTCATGGATAGATGACAGTTTCAAGTTGAGCTCTTTCAGCAGCTGCTACTACTGCTGACGCTGAGCCTGTGCGAAGGCGGCAGCAGTCTGTCTCCCAGAAAACCTGCACCACTATTTCTGCTTCTTATTTGGCTGCCTGGTTTTCCCAGCAAATGGGCCAGGAGAGCACAGACACTAACTGGGAAAATAGGGTGACAATAACGGGTGTTTTGGGGGATGCAGTATCAAAGATAACCTGGAAAGGGAGATGGAGCTGTTCCTGAAACTGCTCCTGCCTTCCACCTGGATGCTGTTCAGCTTGGAGGGGACAGCGGACCCCTCTGTGTCGCTTTGTACCACTGCCCCCCTCTTCCTCGTGCCTTCATGCCTGCTGGCCTTCAGCACTGGGTGGGAGCCTGGCACCGTTGTCTGCCTCCTCACACTGCTCTGCAGCGGGGCCGGGATCGGCTGCCTTGCAGTGCCATGGCCCCGGTGCCTCGGTGCCCTCCTGTGCAGGGCCACGGCCGCGGAAGGCACCGGGCTGCTCCTGCAGCGTGGCTCAGCCACGGGCGTCTGGGGAGCCCTGCACGAACACATGTCACAGCAGACGCTTGGTGCTGAGAGGGGCCACCCCAGTGCACACCCTGCACCGAGCTCTGGGTGAGCAACGGGCCCTGTCTCACCCCCTGAGTGCAGCCCCGTCTCCAGAACTCATACTGAGCAGGCGGTGGTGCCTCTGGTCCCTCCTGGCTGAAAAGCAAGCAGGATGAACCGTTTGTGGGGGCTGTGCAGGCCATGGGCTCTGGGGGTGCTTGTGGGGACCCCGTTGCAGCAGATCCCACACGCCGGGCCGGGGCCAGCCGGGGCGGAGCTGCACCTGGCGCAGGTGAGCGGAGCGTGGCCGTCCCTCCCTCCCGCCACCCAGCAGGAAATGCCGTGCACCGGGCACCTCGACACGCCGGGGCCCCCGGCCCATGCCACGCCACCGGAGCCCACGGTAGGACCTGAGGGGACATGTCTGCCCTGCCCCGCCCTGCCCCGGGCTGCAGGAGCCCCTGCTCCCGGTGCGGGGGACCCGTGGGGTGCAGGACACCCTCCACAGCCCTGTGGCAGCTGGCCCTGCTGGGAACCCCCCCAGTGAGCCACAGCTGTGGTGGGAGCAGCACCGGGGATGTCTGGGTCCTATAGGGGTTTGTGCAGATCGCTGTTCCTTAGTCACCCCCGTGCCGAGGTGATGGCCAGCCTTTGCGTCTCAGCCCGGCTCGTTTCCTCTTGCAGTCCCCCTGCCATGGGGCAGTGCCTGTTCTCCATCCCCCATGGGTCGACACCTCCTTGCAGTTTGCCCCGTGGCTGCAATCTGGCAGAGCTGCCAGGATTTCTCAGGTTGCACAAACCAGCCGGAGCCTGGTGTCCCCTTGGGTGCGGGGCAAGTCTCACAATCTCCAAGATGGGCTCTGGGGCGCTGTGCCCGGTGAGGCCAGCTTTTCTCTAGAGGGCAAGTGGGGCTGATGCTTTTCTGAGGCCAGAGCATCTCTGTGAAGGGCTGAAGGGACCCCCCTGCTCGCCCTTGTGTCAGTGCTCACCCGATGGCTTGTGCTGCTGGGGCGTGGGGCAGCCAGGGGTAAATTTCCTTCTGGGGGACAGAGAGTGTGGGACAGGCAAGCCAAGGGGCTTACAGCTCCCAGGTAACCCCAGACAGTGTGGGGCACGTGAATGGTCCTGGGGTGATGGGGCTGCTCAGCCCTCCCCTATCTATGTGCAGCCCCTGCAGTCGAGCCTGGGGGGGCTGCAGGCTGCCCTTGGGGCTTCAGACATCTGGTCCTGCTGTGGTGCAAGACACGGGGGCACGGGACAGGACAGGGCTTGGTCACAGTGACAGCGCTGGATTCTCTGGGCTGAGACCGGCTGGGCTGGAGCCCTCGCATCCCGCTGTGCCATCTCCCCCGAGCAGTGGGGCCGGGATGCTTGCACAGCCCTACTGCCGGTTGCGCCGAAGGCTGCCAAGCACCACTCTTCCTTGGCCCCATCCTGCCTTTCCTTGCTGAGACCCTCGTTCATGTTTGCCAGCATTTGGGGTGGGTAACGTGGCGGGGAGCAGGTCCTGCTGAGCCAGCCAGGCTGGACGGGCTGTTTGGGGAATTTCCATCCACAGCTCCAGTACAATAAAATGTGATTGGAAATGGGTGGGGGTGATAATGGCATTAATTGCCCAGCGGGCCCCATGGCTGGGACCTGGTCACTGCGGGTGCATCTACAAGGCAGCCCTGCAGGAGAATGGCAAGAGCAGCACCCTGGGCCAGGAGACTTGATCGTCCTGTGGCAGGTTTACTGCATTCCCTGGTAGCATTTTAACTCCCTGTCCATCCTTGCTGACCTCCCCCGGGAAGGTGCTGCACATTTATTACCTCCTGCATGCAAAGCAGCAGGGAGGTGAGCGGCATGGCCCCTTTTCGTAAGCAGTTATGACCACCTTTCCACTGCTGTGGGCAATGGGGGACGAGGATGCTGGTGGTGGGAAGCCCCAGGAGGTGTGGGGATGGCAGACGCTGCCAGGGGCACGGGGCAGCTGTAGCACAGCCTGGCAGGCTCAACAGGACTCGCTAGGTCTGCACTGGCCCTGCTGTGCCCAGTCTGGCTCCTGTAAACACACCAGGCATCCCTGCGCCATGCTTCCCGGCTGTTTCTGGGAGGACAGACAGCTTCGACGCAGTGCCAGATGCGAGACAGAGCCCGCTTGGCCGATGGCATAGTTAATCTGCACCTTGTTTCAGCCACCCACAGATAATCGCGAGCTGATACCTTGCAGGAAGGCACATGGTGAGGCTCGCCCTGGTTTCTGGAGTAAACAAGCTCACAGGGGTGCTGGCTGCGATCCCCTCGGATCCGGCTGCTCTGGACGGAGGTGTGCTGCACCTGCAGGCTTTGCACAAGAGCAAACACCTCGGTGTCCAGGGCTGTGTGTGGCTGTTGCCTCTGAACAGCCCCAAAATGCCCACGTCTCGGGGAGCCTGTGGCATTGCCCTGGGAGAGCTGTCCTCAGCAGTGCACACTCTGTCGAGCCTGGCCTGCTCCTGCCTGCTGCAAGGCACGTCTTCTGCTGGCTGGCCTGCTGCCCATGGCCCTGGGAGAAAGTGATGGGGCTGGGCAATGTGCTGGCTTTCAGGGTTCCTGCAGCCTCTAGGGACCGTAGAGATGGAGGAGCATTTTCCACACGGCTGGGGTTTGCAGATTGCTTTCCCGATGAACCATCGCATTGCTTAGGAAGTACTGAGGGTCTAGTAGAGGAAGAGGATGCTATGCAGGACGAGTAAACACTGGATCAGCCCCCTCAAGCTTGGGCAGGGACACTGCATCATGGAGGGTACTTTTAATTCAAAACTGGATCCTTTTCTAAAATAAACCCTCACACTCCATTGAGAGTGACTGCTTTGTCACTGAGCCACGCTCCTCTGCCTTGAGTGGTGCTTCCCCCACGGGGTCCCGCCGGAGGGGGAAACTGAGTCACAGCAGCGCTGGGCTTGCTGGAGACAGGGCTGGGAGGAGAGCCACATGCTCCTGAGGCCCCGTGCTCCATCCCCGGCGGGCTGCGAACAGCTGGGCTGAGAACAACCGTTTGCATCTGTTGTGACACAGAACTAAAAGAAAGTCCCTACACACACAACAACACTCCCAAGTACCCTCACGCTGCTAGACGCTCTGGCCAGGGACTGGGGAGGGTCCCCTCGCTCTCTTGCTAATCCTCATCTCTCCTGGCAGTCCGACCTTGCTGGGGAGGGCGGGTCGGGACCTGTCCTGGAGGGACCTGGGGAAAGCTGCAGCCCAGGTGGCAGGGTGGACTCCCAGGGAAGGAATGCGTGGCTGGACCAGCCTCTGCGGGCTGATTTGGGGGATCCCTCTATCCCTCACAGAGTGTCAGGACCTGTGCCCAAAGGAGGCTGGTGCTGGTGGACGGGATCACAGCCCCAAACCCTGCTCAGAGCCCCAAGCCCTGCCGTGACCTTGCAGCTCCCTGTGGCGCTGCCGGCCGTGCCCTGGGAGCAGAGCGGCTGTCCCGCAGCCCCCCTGGGCGCCGGGGCCCCGCCGAGCTGCTGGCCGGCTGCGGGAGTAGTCGGGGCAGTAACTCACAATAACGAAGGAGGCACAGCGTCCTTGTTCCCCCTCTCCCCACCATGCACCTTCCCCCTTAAGCAGAGGTGCGAGCAGGGCCAGGGTGCGGGGTCTGGGGCTAGTGAGAGGTGCAAGCCCCCATCGCCCTGCTGGTCCCCTGCCTCTGCCCACACCAGGCCATGGTCCGCACAGCGTGCACAGCACCAGGTCTCTCCTCCCTGTGTCCAGCACCGCTTTGCCTTGGTGCAGCGTGAGCCGATGGCTCCCACCCTTGCTCGCAGGTCCCCTGGCCGGGCGCGCGGGCAGGACCCCAGCAACGGTGGGAGCCAGAGATGTCCCCACTGGCCTCGGAGGCGCTGGGCAGGGGGGCCTTGGTGAGCGGTGCATCAAGCAGTGGCAAGCACCCCTGCACCCACCCTCATCTGCCCAGCATCAGGGCTGGGTGCCGGGGTGGCAATCCTGGCATGCCCAGTGTTTAGACAGTCCTGGGCGCATAAGACAGAGTGGAGACGAAAACTCATCACAGGGTGTGGGTGAATGCCAGCTGCTGACTTTCATGCTACGGCAGGATCTGCTGGATCAAACGTGCCCAGGGCTTTTGGGCTGGGGTCTGCCTGGACCTGCACCTGGCTCCCGGAGCTTGGGGAGGAGCACAGAGCTCTGGGCCAGCCCGAGCCTCCCACGTCCCACAGCACAGGCCACCACAGGCACCTGCTGGGCAGGTTTCAGGAAGAGCCCCAAAACCCCTTTGGGAACCAGATGCTTTTTTGGGGAGAGCTTGGCCATGCCCAGCCCTGCTAAGGAGCCTTGCAGGGTTTGCAGGCTGCAGCCAGTGGTTTTTGATGCTTTGCTCCCCTCCACAGGTCAACATCTTCCAGCTGGAGGATCCAACCACCAACCCCACCAGTCAGCCCTGGCCAGGACCCCAGCCCCAGCCCGAGATCCTGGCCCCCAGCCCACCCCGGGAGACCTGGGCAAGCAAGTATGAGTTCCTGCTGTCCTACCTGGGCTACTGCGTGGGGCTGGGCAACGTCTGGCGCTTTCCCTACCTGTGTTACCGCAACGGAGGAGGTGGGTCCCTGCTGTGGGCTCACACGTCCCTTCCCTGGACACCCAGGCACTGCTCGCTTCTCCTGGATGGAGGCCAGGAGCACGGGGGGCTGGGGAGGGACAACATGGCAGTGCGTGGGGGCTGTGCTTGCCAGGACAGCAAACATGGGTGCTGGTGGGATTCAGGGTCTTGTGTTGCCCTCCTGGACACTACGACTTTAATCCCACCATGAGAACCACAGGGGAAGGGTGATTCAAGAGTTCAAAGCATCTCCCTGGGAGTCTGCCAGGGACTTCTCCTGCTCCTGCTGGGGCCATCCTGCGCAGCCCAGAGGTGCGCCTGGCTCTGGGGTGAGCTCGGGGCGGCGTCCAACACTGTCCCAGGTGGTTTGGGCCAAAAAGAGCTGCCTCCAGGCAAAGCCCCCCGGCAGAGCATCTCTGCCCCCGTCTGGAGAAGCGGGGCTTGGCCAGAAAGGCAGTGACTCCCCGCAGCACTGTCAGCCCCCTCCGCAGCAGAGGTGCTGTGCAGCTGCAGGCTGGTGTGTGGAGGTGCGCGTCTGCTGCAAAATCCAATGCCGTTGGGCAGGAGTGCCCGGGAAGGCGGCCAAGTGGGGGTAATAACCCACCACATTTCTGGGGCAGGACAAAGTGCAGGCAGCTCAGCACGTAGCTGGTGCCCGGTGGCAACGCCCCAGGATGCAGCGCCGTGTCTTTGGGCTGTGGGATGGGAGAAACCTCCCCAGAGGTCATTCCTGAGCCTCTCACTGCTTCTGCCGACCTGAGGTTGTTTCCAGATGTCTCCTCGTGTCCCACCTGGGACACTGCCTGGTGCTCCACAGCCCCCTGAGCCTCTGCCCCATGCCCCAGCCATCCCTGACACCTGCAAACACCCAAACGCCCTGCCCCGTGTGCCTGCTGCTGGGGCTGGCACCCATCCCTGTGACACCGCGCAGGTCTTGGTGGGACGTGCCAGGGCTGGGCTGTGCCGAGATTTGCACCTCGCCTATCTGGGGAGGAATTTGGCCCTCGGGGCAGGGCTCACTGATGAGTGATGGGGCTGCTGTGCCCTGCGCTGGGCTGGGGTGCAGGATTTGCAGCGGATCCTCCTGGGGAAGCATCTGCTCCTTCCCAAGGGCCGCACAGCCTGCCCTGCGTTAGCAGCAGGGCCAGAGGGGGCAGAGGGAGAAGGAGAAGCGGCTGCTCCCATGGGAGATGCTGCAGCCCTGGGGCACAGGGCTGTGCAGGGGCTCCCATGCCCGGCTGGCATCCTGCCGCCGTGGGGCTGGGGGTGGCAGTGGGGTGACCTGCTCCAGGGACACAGATGCAGTCATCCCCACCCGCCACGGTCTCCCCCACTGTGGCTACCTTGGGCATGACTGCAGAGGACACCGGGCTTTTCCCTTCCTGCAGTGACCGCAGGCATGCGGGTCACCCCGAGCATGCCATTCCCGGTGCTCCCACCGCCCATCACAGGCCCTCTCCAGGGGCACGGCTGCCTGCAGGCAGGGGCTGCCTGCACCGCTTGCCCAAAGCTGCGTGCTCTTTCGGGGGTGGGAAGGGCAGGAGATGAGCTGTGCTGCAGGAGCCTTGCGGGGTGCATCTCCCCACGGACCCCGCAGACCCCTTGTCCCAGCAGGACGAAGGTGGCTTTGGCCAGACGCAGGGATCAGCATGCTTGCCACTGGATGTCACTGCCGCCTGCCCCGCCATGCGGGGCCCACGCTGCCCATGGGCACTGCCCAGCACCCACGGGGGACGAGGAAGCCGATCCCTGCCCACCCTCTGGGCAGCGCCAGCTGAAGGGGCTCAGGGCCAGCAGGAGAAATGGGGGTGCAGTGGGAGCTGCTGCGCCCTTGGCTCCCTGCTCCAAGGGGTTTTTATCCTGAAGCTGTGGAGCTGGGGAGGTCGGGAGGTTTGTCTCTGTGGAGCACCGCTTGCTAAGACCCCTGCAGTGCCAGCGCCCACGGGACACCTTAGACCAGCAGTAAAGCAGCCAGAGCCACCATTTCCCAGCGTCGTGGGCAGAGCAGGGACACACTGCACTACCTCGGTCCCACAACCCCGTCCCCTGACCCCACGGACAGTGCCTCCAGCTGCAGGGAGCCAGCAGGACGCGGGCACCGTCACCCCTCGCTCACAGCCTTTGCCAACAGCCAAGCAGGAGTTCCCAATGTCCCAATGGGGCTTTAAACCCACGGCAGTCCCCTCTTCCCCAGGCTGAGCCCTGCAAAGCCTCTGCCAGAGCTGGCTGGTGACTCCCCTGCAGTGTGCACAGCAGACGCGGAGGCAGCCTGCCCCCCCGGCGCTGCGCTGATGAGCAGTCAGCCCCACATCTGGTCTGTCAGCAAGGCTGTGGGGGAGCGGGGTTTGAATACAGCATCCCTGCTCTGCTGCGGGGATCAGCAATCACGGCGCCAGAGCTTTGCCAACGGGAGAGGATGGGCTTGGGCTGCAGCTGGCTGCCAGCTGGGAAATGCCGATTTCTCCCCCGGAAAGTGTCCTTTTCCAGCACAAATTTGGCCTGGCTGAGGCTGCAAGGAGCAGGATTTCCTCCACACATAAGGCAGTTGGTGAGACAAGCTGTGTAAAGATGGAGATGTCAGTGTGCCACCAGAGGAAACACTGGGATCGGCTGTGGGCACATCCCATGGTCCTGAGCAGCCCATGGTCCTGAGCATCCCACAGCCCTGAGCAGCCCATGGTCCTGAGCATCCCACAGCCCTGAGCATCCCACGGCCCTGAGCATCCCACAGCCCTGAGCAGCCCATGGTCCTGAGCATCCCACAGCCCTGAGCAGCCCACAGCCCTGAGCAGCCCATGGTCCTGAGCAGCCCATGGTCCTGAGCATCCCACGGTCCTGAGCATCCCACGGCCCTGAGCATCCCACGGCCCTGAACATCCCACGGTCCTGAGCATCCCATGGTCCTGAGCATCCCATGGTCCTGCGCACCACCGCAGCACCCACGGCTGCACCCCAGCGCTGCTCCCACCACCCACCCCAAGCCAGGACCAGCGGGATCCCACCAGCTCCCAGCTCAGGCCCCCGCTGTGGGGCTCAGGGGGAGCTCGACTGCCGGGGATGGCCCCCAAGATGGAGCCAGCAGCCCCCAGGAGCTTTTCCTGCTTGGACACGTGTCCGCACTGTGGGTCCGAACCACACATGTCTGTCTGCTGGGAGCCCGGACTGGTGCTGGCCATGTCCCGGACCCGCTCCCCCTCTCCTCCCAGGCGTCTTCCTCATCCCCTACTTCATCATGCTGCTCATCACGGGGCTGCCCCTCTTCCTGATGGAGCTGAGCCTGGGCCAGTTCGGGGCCACGGGGCCCATCACTGTCTGGAAGTGCTGCCCGCTCCTGAAAGGTGGGCCTGGGGGCCAGGGACACCTCTCCCTCCTGCCCCACTGGGACCAGCTGGGCTGTGGGAAGGGGTGCAGGGTGGGCACAGGGGCTGGGACACCCCCTCAGTGAGGCCCCAGCCTGCGCCTCGAGTCCCTGGGCAGCCCCGGGCAGGTCTCCCGCCACCTCTCCAGCCCCTTGGACCCATGCCAGGGCCAGGGTTCTGCGGGGGGACCCCTGCCTGCCCCCCCCAGCAGCCCCTCTCCTCGCGCAGGCGTTGGCGTCGCCATGCTGATCACGTCCTCCCTGGTGTCCCTCTACTACAACGTCGTCATCGCCTGGGCTTTCTACTACCTGGGCTCCTCCTTCCAGAGCCCCCTGCCCTGGTCCTGTGACGCCCCCGGGAATGCAGACCTCTGCCAGGTCGGTGGCCTCAGCGGCAGCGCTGTGGGCTCCGGTCCCGGGGTGGGACGCTGCGGGGCCAAATGCCGTGCGAGGACCGGGCAGGCGGCTTCTCTTGGGAGAAGCTTTGCCGGCAGCAGAGGAGGAAGGTCAGGTGGGGGCTGGGGCCAGGGCCGAGGAGGGAGGTCGGCGGTGGTGACGGTGGCAGTGGTGGGGATGTGACCTGCTGGGGCTGTGTGTTGCAGAATGCATCGGGGAGCACTGGCCGGGTCAGCGCCAGCGAGGTTTTCTGGAAGTAAGTCCCTGCGTGGCAGCATGGACGTGTGCCTCCCTCGGCCCGTGTCTGGGGGCCTGGCCCCGGCTCCATCTCCGCTGGTCCTGGGGGGCCGGGGCTGAGCCCCGCAGGCAGCAGCCGGTGGTGCCGGAGGCTTTGTGAAAGGTGGAGGGGTGGGCGAGGACATTGCGGAGGCGATGAGGGTGCCCCGCGTCCCCCGTCCCGCTGACCCGCGTCCCCGCGCCGCAGCGAGCAGGTGCTGGGGGTGACACGCAGCTCCGGCCTCGGGGACCCCGGCCCTGTGCAGTGGCCCCTTGCCCTGTGCCTGCTGGCGGCCTGGATCCTCATCTTCCTCTGCACGCTGAAGGGCATCCGCAGCTCGGGCAAGGTGAGGGGCAGCGCCGCGGGGGCGGCGGGGGAGCTGCCGTGCTGGCGGAGCAGGGCTGAGCCGAGCCGCGTCCTGCGCAGGCGCTGTGCTTCACAGCCGCCTTCCCCTACCTGGTCATCCTCATCCTCATCGTCCGAGGGGCCACGCTGGACGGCTCCCTCAACGGTGTCCGCTTCTACCTCTCCTCGGACTGGAGCAGGCTGCAGAGCGCCCAGGTAACCCCACACTGGGGCCGGGGGTCCCCGACGGCAGCGATCCCTCCCAGCCAGGGCTGATGGGGCAGGCTGGGCTGGGGAGTCCTGCAGCCCCCCACACCGTCGTCCCCCAGGTGTGGAGCGACGCAGCCTCGCAGGTCTTCTACTCCCTGGGCATCGGGTTCGGGGGGCTGCTCTCCATGGCCTCCTACAACAAGTTTGACAACAACGTCATCCAGTGAGCAGGGCCGGGGCATGGGGGGGCTCAGGGGGTACGGGCTGTCGGGGCAGCCCCGGGTTGCAGCTGGGGAGGTCTGAGCCCCACAGCCCATCAGAATGCCCCCATCTGCATCCTCACCCCATGGGCGTGGGGCTGTGACACCCTCCCTGGCAGGGACACCTTGGTTATCACCATCGGGAACTGCTGCACCAGCTTCTTCGCCGGCTTCGCGATATTCTCGGCGCTGGGGCACATGGCCTGGAGGAAACAAGTCCCTGTGGGCAGTGTCACAGACTCAGGTGTGGGCTCAGGGAGGGGGAACATGTGCCATCCTGTGCCGGGGTACATCCCGGTGCCCTGTGCAGGGATGGGGCCGTGGAGCTGCGGCCGAGCTCACACCCAGCCTGGCTACCAGCTTGCTGGGCTTGGCCGTGGTGTCCTTTCACACTTCCCTTCACCTCACCCCGCAGGCCCCGGGCTGGCGTTCGTGGCGTACCCCGAAGCCCTCTCCCGGCTGCCCGGCTCCCCATTCTGGTCCATCCTCTTCTTCCTGATGGTCTTCACGCTGGGAGTGGACACTTTGGTGATTGTCACCTCGGGCAGCCCCATGTCCTGCCCTGTGCCTGGCCTTGGGGTGCCAGGTACACCCCGTGTCAGGCATGCAGACGGCATGACGTGCACGGGCCAGGAGTGTGAGGACGGTGCTGGGGTAGGGGGGATGCATGACCCATGCATATGGGACTGTCACTCGGGGTGGCAGGGGGGGATGTAGCCACGTCCCACTGGCACAGGGCAGGGGTTTCTCCATGTGCCCAGGTGTCACAGGGACGGGGATGAGCATAGGGACAGTGCCCTGCAAAGTCCCTTCTGCAAGGACCATCCCCTGCACGCAGCCCGGGGGAGGCAGGGACCAGAACATCCCCCACTGACATCTCCCGTCCCTCAGTTTGGGAACATCGAGGGCATCACCACAACCATCCTGGACGAGTTCCCAGCCCTGCGTGACTGGCGGAGGAAGACGGCATTGCTGGGCGCTATCTGCACCTCCTTCTACCTGCTGGGGCTCCTGCTGGTCACCCAGGTATGGGGTCCCCTGCACCCCCATCCATTGGCACCCAGCACCCTCAGGGTGATGCTAGGGTGGAGGATGGGAAACGGCCTCTTCTCCCCACCAATCTCTGCACAAGCCCTCAGGCGGGAGGACGGAGGGCCATGCATGTGCCCTGGCATCGATGGTGTCCATGCCATGGGGTGCCCGGTGTGCGCCCCGCTGCCTTGAGCTGTGCTGACCCCGTCCCTCACCATCTCACAGGGTGGCATCTTCTGGTTCACCCTCATTGACACGTACAGCACTGGCTTCAGGCTGATCATCGTCGCCCTCTTCATGTGCCTGGGCATCGCTTTCTGCTACGGTGAGCAGAGCAAGCAGCCCCCGGGCACGCAGCAGCCAGCTCAGGGGTGTGTGATGGGGTGCAGCCAGCTCGGGGGTGTGGCGCTGCCAGCCCTGGGGCACTGCCGCGGGGTGTTTATGGCACAGGGCAGCCCCTGGCTACGGCGCTGCCAAGGCTTGGCATTCCTGGGGCTCACGGAAAACCGTGGCCGGGCTCAGCGGGGCTCTGCCCCTGTAGCTGTGGGCAGCTTGGAGCTGGGGTGGGCAGGGAGTTACCCCCGTCCTGCTGCCCATGCGCAGCGCAGCCCGGCAAGGAGATGGTGCAAAGCCGAGGTGCAGCTTTCCCTGTGTATGGGGGATGCAATTTCCTCTCCACCCACCGAAGCGTGGTGGATGTTCAGCACCCAGCACCACCACTGCCGGCGCGGCTCAGCCCCAGCACAGGGTGTCGTGGGAGCCTCAGAGCGGGTGCACCCATCAGGGCTGTGCTGGGGGCAGGCAGGGGCCCAGTCGTGACCCTCTCCTGGGGTGCCTGCAGGCCTGAACCAGTTCTGCCAGGACATCGTGGACATGATCTGCCGGTGCCCGCCCTGGTGCAGCCACACACTGGGCTACTTCAAGGTGTGCTGGGCCTTCTTTACCCCCTGCCTGCTGCTGGTGAGCACCGAGCGCCTGGCTGGGGCTGGCGGTCGAGGGGAGATGAGCTCCTCTCCCTCCATCCCTCCTTCCCGTCTGAGAGGGGCAGCTCTTGCTGTGGGTTTGGAGCAGGGCTGCCCCAGTCTCAGCACCCTCCTGGGCCTCTCTGTGGCTGCTGGTGGGAGTTTGAGGCAGCCTTGGGGGTCCCTGCAGCGCCCAGTCCTGCCAAGACCCCTGGGGCCAGGCGGTGCCACAGGGTCATGTTGCTCCTGCCTGCTCTGCCCTTCAGTTCACACTCATCTACGCCTTCCTGGACATGTACAGCGTACCCCTGCGCTACGGCACCTACAAGTACCCCGCCTGGGGCACGAGCCTGGGCATTTGCATGGGCGTCCTCACCTGCCTACAGATCCCGCTCTGGGCCGCCATGGCCCTGTGCCGCGAGTCGGGCACGCTGAGAGACGTGAGTGTGCAAGGTGGGATGGGGGACGGGGGCAGAGCAGGGGCTGTCCCAGAGCTGGGGATGGGGTGGGAGAGAGCGACCGGGCGGTCGTGGTGCTGTCCCTTCCCCAAGAGAGAAAATGGGCTGGAGCCGTGGGGCTGGGGTGAGAGGTGGGGTCTGAGCCCCTCTGTGGCTATGCCCACTGCTGCCCCTTCCCGCAGCAACACCACCCTCTGCCCTGCGGGTGCTTGGGGCAGCCCTTGCTCACTCTTGCCCACCCCCAGCGCCTCCAGAAAGCCACCCAGCCCCTGCGCTCCTGGAGGGCGGCCACTGCCCGGGACGTGACTGGAGATGTCATTGACGTGCCATTCACCATCACCCTGACCGGCAGCGACTTCACCGCGCCGCCCCACGGCACCCCACATCCTTGCTCAGAGCCCCCCAGGAAGATGGGACCCGCTGGGGGTGGGGACAGCCCCTGGGGACTGTCTGCTGGTGCATGTGGCTCCCCGTGTGCCATCACCGTCACCCATCCCGGCAGATGGTAACCACTAATCCCAGCATGTATTTTAATTCTTTTTCCTGGAAACGTTCTGCACGCTCCAAAGGTGGGTCTGGGAGATGCCCTGGTAGCAGGACCGGCTGCCTGGACCACGCTCCAGCCCTTCACCTGCCTCTGGGCTGTTGCTGTGCGCTGCTGGCCGGGCTGGGCCCAGCTGAGCTGGGGACGTGCCGACGTATACCAGTGCCTGCAGAGGTGCGTGTGCCGGGCAGGGTGCCACCACCACCCCGGGCTGTGCCATGGCTGTCATGCAGCACAAGTGGGGACGGATCCATGCCGCCATCCCGGCTGGGTGCTGCCGCTGCTCAGGGTGGCCGTGCCTCTCGGCAGCGCTGCACCAACCGCCCCGCTGACGCCCCGGAGCCCTGCGGGGCCTGGGTGCAGCTCCTCTGGGATGGGCCAGATCCTGCCACGTCCTGCCGCGGCACGCAGCCTCCGGCCCGATGCCCCTGTGCTGCCAGGCTGCGGGGTCCCAGCCCACGGTGCCTCATCCTGCTGCCTGTCCTCGGCTCAGCACTGACCCGCCCGGGGTGCAGGGGGGACAATGTCCCGCTGGCTTCAGCTGCAGGAGCACAGGGGCGCGAGCAGGGAGAGGCTTTGTCAGGGGCCGAGGTTGCTGTGGGCCAGGTCAGCAGCAGGTTCATCGCCGGGGAAGCCGAGAGAGCCGCAGGGAGGCGTTTTTAACCCTGGTCCCAGCGACCGTCTGTCTGCCCTGCAAGTCTCTAGCCTGGCACTGGGTCAGCTGCGCTATCCCTGTGCTCCCACGGGCTGATGTACAGGTGATGTACGGGGGATATACGGCTCTGCAGCCGCATCAGCGGGACGAGGCCGTCCCCACAGCAGAAATGGGGCAGTGCCAGCGGCTCGGACTGCAGCCCAGGTGCTGAGAAGAAGTGCGTGATCCAGACTCCATGGGAGAGGACTCTGCTCACACCCGGGGATCGCAGGTCCCTGGTGCATGGCCCTGGCATAGGGAGGCAGGTGGGGCAGAGCCGGGCCGTCCGTCTGTCCCTGCTGTCTGGTGGCCAGGCTGGGGCAGCAGGGCTGGCTGCTGGGGGCCCGGTCCCCAGGGAGTACCCCTGCCACCGGCAGGCACTCACTGCCTCCACCCCCCAAGATGGGACCCCTGCTCTGCAGCTTGGGAAGGGCTAGAAGAAGAGAGCAGCAGACGCCGGCTCGTAAAATAGACTACATGCTTTATTGGATTTAAAAGTTTTATGAAATGACAAAAAAAAAAAAAAATCAAGAGTTGGCAGATGCGTCAACAGTTGCCATTTGGTGGATCCCCAACCCCTTCTCCAGAAGCATCGACAGCTCTCCGCCACCACAAGCAGCGCCGCCGGGACCCCAGCTCCAGCCCGGGCAGCCCCACCGCCGCCAGCCCCGATCCCAGGGGTGGCCGAGCCACTCTGAGCGTGCCCTGCCCGCGGTGGCGGGGTGCCCGTGGCAGCAACCCCAACCATGGGGGCCAAGCGCGATGTCCCCCCCACCCCGCGCCTCGGAGCAGCCACGGGGAAATGCAGGCACTTAGTCATTTAGAGGAATTTTCTCTTATCTCAAAGCAACAGTGTAATTGTCTAACTACCACCTATGAAACAAAAAACACCTTTATAGCCCTTCCTGTATTGTCAACATATATATTACTCTGGCATAAAGCAAGGCCCCAAGGGGCTTTCGGCATCCTGCCTTGCCTCCTCTTCTTCCTCTGCCAGATGTACAACCTCCTCTGCCCGCAGCAGGTGAAGCAGCCAGGGTGGCCATGGGCCGCAGCCCACTGCCGGGGACATGTGGGACGGCGGCACGGGGGGCTTGCGACGGAGGAGGTGGCAGGGGCAGGGACCCCGGGCTCGGTGGGGAGCTCTGAGGGGCCGTGCCGTGCCGGGCAGCAACCTCGCGGGGTGCGGGAGGGCGGCTGGGGGCACCGGGCGCTGCGGGCAGGGGCTGCAGAGCTGCGCCTGGAGGGAGCTGGGCTCGGCCCACAGTTACTGCCCAGACGGGGGCTCAGCCCCGCGGCCAGGGCTGCGACGGGGGAAGCGCGCCGAGACAGGGCTCTGCGCAGCAGGACGCGACCTGCAGCCTGCCGAGGGAAGATGGGAGAGCCGCCGCGCCCCGGGCAGCGGCTTGGGACGGACCGAGACCTGCCGCAGGCTGTGCCGGCACCCAACGGTGGCAGGGCCCAGGCTGGCGCAGCCGGGCAGACCCCGGCCTCCAGGCACCCTTAAGGGCAATGGACGCCCGGGTGAGCCCCCAGCACCCGCCCTGAGGGCATGCCTGCTTCGGGGGCATGGCGCCGGGGGAGGACACACATTTTCAGGCTCCTGCCACCCACGCACAGCCTGTCCCCAGCCAAGGAGAGCCCTGCCAAACCAGGACACAGGGACGGGCCCCGCAGCCGGCAGCCCCCTCCTCTTGGTGTGGAGGTGGCGGCCGGGCCCGGCCCTGCAGCAACACCCCTCGGGGACTCCTCCATCACCAGGGTCGCCGCTCCTCACCCCGCTGAGCCACGCACCTCCGAGTACGGAGGAGCTGCCTCCGGCCCTGCTCCCCAGGCAGGTCCAGGGGCCTGGGGAGTAAAGACAGGGGCAGCCGTGGGCTCCTCTGCCCCAGCATCCAACCCCCCACTGCGTACAGGCACCGTCCTGCTCCGGCAGCTCCCGGCACAGCACAAGCCTCCGGCAGCACCATGCCCGGCCGGGCAAGCAGCCCCGTCCCACCATGGAAACCCAGCGGGCTGCGGCCGCCCCTGGGGCAAGCGGGGAGCGGGTCGAGGGCACGCTGCGGGCAGAGCTCCTGGATGCACAAGTACCGGCAAGGGCAGGGCCCTCCCTCGCGAGGGCATTTTACTTGCTCTTGCTTATCAAGAGCGCACAAACTGGGATTCCCCCTCCCACACGTCACAGCGATGGGGGCCGGGGTGTAGAAAAGTGATTCAGAAATGAGGAGAGAACCGCTGCGATGACAGCGAGGCAGCTCACCCGAACGCTCGCACCAGAGTCACCCCGAGAGGCGAGCGGGGAGCGCGCTGCCTCCTCGGGGAGCGGCCGGCCCCGCTCCGTGCGCTCCCCGGCGAGCTCCCACCACCCCGAGCTTCCATACCGCCTGTGCAAAGGTTGGAAGAGGCAGAAGAACCGGAGGAAAAAAACCGCAAAGAAATAAAAAATAAAATAAAAAAAATAAAACCACATTGAAACCAAACCCAAATGCCATGTGGCTGAGCAGAGGCAGGAGTAACTGGAAGCCATGCACAGCAAAGCCAGGGACTGGAGCAGTCGGAAGGGGAGAAAGGGCGGCTGTTCTCTTCGGGGGGAGCGGTCGTCATCTTTGTTTTTTTTTCTCAGAGATCAGGAAATAAATAAGTTTAAATAGCTCCTCCCGCTGCCGGTGCTAGGTGAGGTGACTCAGAAACGGAGGGTGCGGAGGGGAGGGCAGCGGGTGCGGGGTCCGGGATGGGCGGGTGCGCTGCGCTCCCGACGCATGGCCGCACCCCGGTCCCAGCGGGTCCTGCTCCTGGGTGGGTTTCCTCTTCCCCCCCCCCCTCTCTACTTCTTGGGCTTCTTGAAGATCTTTAGGGGGAACTTTTTCTTGCTCTGGCCGAGGTCAACCTCATCGCCTGTCAAGCTGCTGTCCTCGTCCCCCGGGCTCTTCTTGGCAGCCAGCTGCGGGATGCGGGTGCTCTTGGCGCTGCTGGGCCGGCAGTCAGAGATGGGGGAGGGGGTGTCGGGGTCGGTGGAGCTGGGGCTGTGGGACCGGGAGGAATCCGAGTGGCTGTGCTTGCCGGCTGTCGGGTGGCTGATCTCCCCCAGGCTGGAGGACTTCTCCATGCCGTGATTCACCATCATCATCTTCTTCATCACCATGGGGCTCTCGGGCAGCCGCTCCGGCAAAGCCGCCAGGGCGGAGGCTTCCGCGTGCCTGCTGCCGCCATTGGGGGTGGGCGCGGCGATGGCAGGGTGGCCGGGCGCAGCCTCCTCGATGGACCTGGTCAGCAGGTTGGGCCGGGCAGCCAGCAGCTTGGGCGCAGAGCTGGGGATACGCTGGTGGTCGCTCAGGTGCGGGATGGAGGAGTCGGAGTCGCAGCGAGTTAAGTCTCTGGGGTTGAGAGGGTGGAGGGGAGAGAGAGGTCATTAGCGCCGGCGGCCCGGCAGCCCCAGGACGCGCGCCCGAGCCCGCGCGCACACACGGATGCGGCAGCAGCTGAGGGGGGCCGGCGGGATGGGCCAGGCAGCGGAACCCCCACGAGTCAGCGCCAGCCTGCACCGGTGGCCGGCAGCGAGCCGCCGGGGAGCAGAAGTGGGGCAGACGCCCGCCCCGCTCCTGCCGCCTTGCCCGCCGGTTCTGCCCCTCCGTGCCAGTGCCAGCAGGACGACTGCGGTGGGCACCCCCGGGGACGGGGGGCTCATCCAGCCCAGTGCCAGCGACCCAGCACGCGGGGCAAAGCGACCCCCTCCGTCGCAGGCAGGCAGGCAGGCACGCAGGCAGGGCTGCTCGCTGCCTCCCCCCTGCAAGCGCCGACCCAGCACGAGCCGAACGCCGCTCGGTTCAGTGCCGTGGGGAGCTGGAGGAAGCACTGTGCGGGAGGCAGAACCAGCGGGATCGAGGTGCCCACCCATGAGGCAGCGGCAAGCGCTCGGCCCTGGGCTCCTGGGTCCAAAGCTCCCTCCCGCTCCCTGAAAAACGACCCTGCCAGCCCACGGCCTTCCCACGGCTCCCAGCGGGAGCTGGGCCAGGAAGCTCACAGCGCTGCACAGCCCCGGCCCCTGGAGAACCGGTGCGGCTGCGGGAGCCGATGCCCTTCCAAGCAGCCGGACTGGGGGCAGCTTCACCAGAGGCTTCCTCTGCTCTTGCTCAGCTCGCATCCATGTGTGCGCACGCCTGCTTCGCCCCTCCGAGCTGCGGGGCTGCGGCCTGACCACAGCCCCGGGACAGAAACCGCCGGACTGACGGTTTCCCCCTTTTCCTGGGTCAGCTGGTGCAAACCTCTAATCCCGGAGGGAGGAATTAGAGGTTCGACTTTCCCCGCGCGAAGCCGTGCCCGAGCACACTTCGGCCACGCAGCTGCCTGCAGTCGCTGCCTGCAGTCGCTGCCCGCAGACCCTCTGCTGCACAGCGGTTTGTGCCCCCAGCCTGGTGACTGCAAAAGGCATCACAGCGTTGCTGCGCCAGCCCGCGTAGCTCCCCGATGCCTTTGGAAGTGGAGAGTGGGAGGTAGGAGGAAGGGAGAAATGGAAAAGTCACAGCTTACTCCTTCCAGCCGGGATCACCCGGATGGGTGCAACGCTGCTGTATCCCAGCCCCACATCCCCACGGTCCCTGCCGAAACCTGCCAGCGTGCCCGTGCAGCCGGACAAGGAGCTACGCTGCCCTCGCTACCGCCTACGTCAACACTGGCCTCAAGACCGGGCCGCCGCACGGCCGCCCCTCCTGCCTGACGGGGCAGGCACAGGGAGGGACGGGGCTGCGAGGGGACCTGGCGCTTGCCCCTTACTCAGGGTCTGCACCAGCTGGAGGCAAGAAGTACAGAATGGGAAAGGTGAATGGAGAGAAAAGGAGCAAAGAGGAGGAGAAGCGAAAAGGTGCGAGAAGAGAGGCGGGAGGTGCTCACCAGTTCTGCGGCCCCCATGCTCTCTGCTCCCGGCACGGACCCCCCCACGCCCCCGAGCCCCAGGACGGGGGTCACTGTGCCCTGCTCCAAACCCGCCCAGCACAGCGTGCGAAGAGCCCCCAGTTCCGCTTTTACGGCACCAGCATAAATAACATCAGAGCTTGGAGGCGAGACAAGAGACACCGCCCTCACTGCAGAGCCGGTAAATGAGGCTTCGGGCGGCACTGGGCAGGTGAGCAGGAAAAGTGACCGCAGCAACAGACCACAAAGGCACCCGTGTGACCTACTAGCACAAGGTGCTTGTAAAAAGGCAGGACAGATTCTCCTCAGATCGCTGGCCTCCGTAATGGTAACAAGGCATTTTTAACAAACCCCACTGAAGAAACGGGCCCTTGTTTGACAGCTCCGTAGGAATATATGGAGCAAAGGGGTATTAAAAAACCTCAGGGATGGTTAGGATACAGCCCAAGACCCGCTGTGAGAGCCCAGCTGTGGAGACTGTCTCACCTCTTATTTTAACAAGAAGAAACTAGCCCCGGGCATTGCTAGAATAGTCCTTGCCTTTCGCACAAAACAACTGAGCCCATCTGACATCCGAGCGATGGAGAGCCGCATCCTCAAGGTTAGCAGCAGGCAGGGCAGGACAGGAACTGAACAATCTGGATGGTGTGAAATCCCCAGCTATTCTGAGTGAGCATCTTGGAGGCCGTCCAAGGGAGACAACTGCCATGAAACACACCGCACGGAGCCACGGGAGCTCCCGGTTCCCCAACGCCACCAGCGGATACCGCAGCTCTGCAGAAGGTCACTGTCACAGCCCGTGACCCACAGCTTTCACTGGGAAACGGGCTGGGTCATGGGCAGCCCGCTTCGGGAACAGCAGCGCCAGCGAAACCTGATGGGGCTGAACATGGGAGTATTTCAGAGCCATCTTCCAAAAGCTGGACACCAGTGGCACCCGTACAACCCGGGGGGGCTTGAGACCTCAGGCTGCTGCTAGCAAGTGCAGAGGGGAGATGTAACCACAATCACAACTTCCCTTTAAGAAAGTTAGGAGTCTCGTGCTCTTCCTGAATGTTTCTTGCCCATGTTGGTGCTTAACAGGCCTGCAAAGACAGAATTTCTGGCGGGGAATTTCTGCCAGGCCACTCGTCGTGTCACCTCTCTCAAGAGAGGGTGGCAGCAGCCATCACATGCACATGCTGGGCTGCTGTCGAGAGAGACGCTGCGAGGGTGAGCCAGTGCTGAACACGTGCTTTCAGAGGTTTATTTCCTCCACAAATACCTGGAAAGTGGCCCCTTTCCATGAAAACAAAGCAGACGTTGGCCACATGGTTTGGCACCAGCCCTGCAGACTGATGCCGAGCAAGGGAAGGCAGCGGCCGGCATGTCCTCCCACTCGGTCCCAGCGCATCGAGCGGGGAGGGATGCTGCTGCGGAAGCTGCGTCTTCTGAACTGCCCGTGGGCTGCCTGTCCTGCCGCCCACGCATCTGGCGGTCACCGCTGGCTGCCGAGTTCAGGGGAAAAGGGTCCATTCGCTCATCCACCACCGTACGGGCACACGGGTGAGGCAGCACGGGAATGCAGCAGGGCAAAACCTTGGCCTGGAAACAACGCTGATCTGAGCTGGGACTATGGGCAGGCAGGACAACCTCCAGGCAGCGCGGGCAGGTCTGCAGCACCCGCTCCAGACTCATTCCAGCCGATCCCGTCAGGCTGACGTGCCACTGCAGCAGGGTCGGACCACCACTTCCCCGGTGCCGGGGTCGCTGCCTTCGCTCATGAGCTTTACCTGGAAACAGGTCCTGGCTGAGCTCGGCAAACGGCCACCACGTGACCTCCCCGTGGACCGCCGCGCAAGAGCAGAGCACCCGCTGCTGAAGTTCACCCGACGCAGCGTCTGCACCATGTGGATGCAGCGTGCCGCAGGCAGGTTTAGACAGTAACACCTGCTCACTTGAAATGAAAGGTTCTAACTCCACTAAGAATATTCTGTTCCAGTAAAAATCAACCCAACCTCTCTACTGGCTGCCACAATCACAAAGGTATCTGGGTGGGGTCAGTGAAAAATCCTTTTAAAAAACCCCCGAGATAATGGCATGTACAGCAAAAATAATTTTTTTAACTGAGGTGACTTCAAACATGCCTTATTTGTAAGGAAGGTGAGTCTTCTCCCTGCTGAGATCTGCAAATGCCCATTAGCTTGAAGGCCATCCGGCGAGCCTCTCCCTCTCTCTCACAAGGTCCTGCATAGTTTTAAATCCAGAAGAGACAAAAGCAATCCCGCAGCATGGAGAAAATGACGACAGCAGATGGCGAAACATCCTCCAGTCCAGGAGGATTTTCTTCCCCTGAGCGCAGACACTGGGAACCTGATCCTCAGACAGCTGGTCCCGTGCCCCGGGGAGACGGAGGCGAAACGCTGGCCGATGCCGGCGAGCAGCTCGGAGCAGCTCCTCGGTGTGCACCACGGCTGCCACATCTCCTCCTGCAACTGCTCTCATGGCAATGGAGGGTCCCTGGGCATCAAGAGTCCGGGGGCCGGTTTGTGGGGTCCACCTCCCCATTGCAGGCGTGGCTGCCGCTGCTGTTCCCTGGGGATGCCCTGCCCCGGAGCGGATAGCCGGCACCGCGCTGGGTGCAGCACTTGGTCCAGCCTTGCTGGACCACGATTTTTTCTCTCTGGGCTTACCAGCTTGCTGTCCAGAGCGACTGAATCACAGAATCACTAAGGTTGGAAAGGACCTTCAAGATCATCAAGTCCAACCATTAATCCAGCGCCATCATGTTCCCTAAACCATGTCGTGAAGCGCCACATCCACACGTTTTTTGAACACTTCCAGAGATGGCGACTCCACCACCTCCCTGGGCAGCCTGTGCCAATGCCTGACCACCCACTCGGTGAAGAAATTTTTCCTAATATCCAATCTAAACCTCCCCGGGCGCAACTTGAGGCCATTTCCTCTTGTCCTATCACTAGTTACTTGGGAGAAGAGACCAACCCCCACCTCACCACAACCCCCTTTCAGGCAGTTGTAGAGAGCAATGAGGTCTTCCCTCAGCCTCCTCTTCTCCAGACTAAACAACCCCAGTTCCCTCAGCTGTTCCCCGTAAGACTTGTGCTCCAGACCCCTCACCAGCTTTGTTGCCCTTCTCTGGACACGCTCCAGCACCTCAACATCCTTTTTGTCATGACGGACCCAACACTGAACACAGGATTCGAGGTGCGGCCTCACGTGCCGAGTACAGGGGCACGATCCCTGCCCTGCTCCTGCTGGCCACGCCATTGCTGATACAGGCCAGGATGCTGTTGGCCTTCTTGGCCATCTGGGCACACTGCCGGATCATGTTCAGCCGGCTGTCAACCAGCACCCCCAGGTCCCTTTCTGCCAGGCAGCTCTCCAGCCACTCCTCCCCAAGCCTGTAGCGTTGCATGGGGTTTGTTGTGACCCAAGTGCAGGACCCGGCACTTGGCCTTATTAAACCTTGTACAGTTGACCTCTACCCATCGATCCAGCCTGTCCAGATCCCTCTGAAGGAGCTGATGGGGGAAAAGAGCCTAGGAATACCCACTTTTGAAATATCCCAGTGGTGCTAGTTTTGTTCATAATCTGTCCAGCTGTAACTCAGCAATATATTCCCGAAGGGCAGAGGCAAGGCACGGTGACTGCTGACACCAGCATGCCAAGCGGCACATCAGCGGTGGGCAGTGGAGAATACTCCGAGCAGCAGCAGCCCCCACGCCGCTCTGCGAAGCTGCGGTTCAACCCATGGCATCCAAGGCGCAGGCGTGACGTGACGGCACACGGCAGAGCGCTCACCATGCCGCGTGGCCACAGGGGATGACCCAAGGGGCTGGCTGGGCCATTAACCCACCCCGACAGCTGATGGACCAGGACATCGAGGCACCCACAGAGAGGGACCTCCCGAGCCCCCACTGGGGCACCCAAGGGCAGGGGCTGGTTCTCAGGAGAACGGAACACCAGCAGCTGGAAACTTCTGCCGGGACTTAGTACAGCCCAAAACGATCGTTCTCGTGGCTCCCACAGGTAAGCGCACGACAGGGGAGGTGTGCGTCTGTGGGGACGTGACTCCCTAGGATGCTGGAAAAGTAGCCCAGCGAGCTGCAGGCAATGCAGGAGACTCCTGCGTGCATGGAGGATAACGTCCTATGCCGGGCAATAGGCAGCCCTACCAGAGGAGATGCCATACTGGACCTGTTGGTCACCAACGCATGTGAGCTAATTGGTGACATCAAGACTGGAGGCAGCCTGCCTGCAGTGATCATGCACTGGTGCAGTTTGCAGTCCTGAGGGATATGGGGCAGGTGAAGAGCAAAGTCAGGACTCTGAATTTTAGGAAAGCAAAATTCTAGCACTTCAGGGAGTTGGTCAAGAGGACCCCCTGGGAAATTGCCCTCAGGGACAAGGGAGCAGAGCAGAGCTGGCAGATCTTTAAGCATGCTTTCTATGAGTGCAAGAGCTTTTGAGCCACAGGTGTAAGAAATCTGGAAAGGAAGGCAAAAGGCCAGCCTGGCTGAGTTGAGACCTGCTGGTCAAACTAAAGCGCAAGAAGGAAATGCAATGGCAGTGGAAGCAGGGACAGGGATCCCGAGATGAGTACAGGAACGCTGCCCGCTTGTGTAGGGATGGGGTCAGGAAGGCCAAGGCGTGGCTGGAGCTGAACTTGGCAAGGGATGCAAAGAACAATAAGAAGAGCTTCTGCAGGTATGTCAGCCAGAAAAGGAAGGTCAAAGAAAGCGTACCCCCCCGAAGAGCATGACTGGCAAACAGGTAACAACGGATGAGGAGAAGGCTGAGGTACTCAATGGCTTCTTTGCCTCAGTCTTCACTGGCAGTGTCTCTTCCCACACCTCTCAAAGGGATGCCCTGCAAGACAGGGACTGGAGGGGCAAAGTCCCTCTCACCGTAAGAGAAGATCAGGTTTGAGACCACCTGAGGAACCCAAACACACACAACTCTGTGGGACCTGACGAGATGCATCCCACAGTCCTGAGGGAACTGGCTGATCACAGAATCACAGAATCACTAGGTTGGAAAGGACCTTTAAGATCGTCAAGTCCAACCATTAATCCAGAACCACCATGTCCCCTAAACCATGTCCTGAAGCGCCACATCCACACGTTTTTTGAACACTTCCAGGGATGGCGACTCCACCACCTCCCTGGGCAGCCTGTTCCAATGCCTGACCACCCTCTCAGTAAAGAAATTTTTCCTAATATCCAATCTAAACCTCCCCTGGCGCAACTTGAGGCCATTTCCTCTTGTCCTATCACTAGTTACTTGGGAGAAGAGACCAACACCCTCATCGCCACAACCCCCTTTCAGGTAGTTGTAGAGAGCGATAAGGTCTCCCCTCAGCCTCCTCTTCTCCAGACTAAACAACCCCAGTTCCCTCAGCCGCTCCTCATCAGACTTGTGCTCCAGACCCCTCACCAGCTTCGTTGCCCTTCTCTGGACACGCTCCAGCACCTCAACATCCTTCTTGTAGTGAGGGGCCCAAAACTGAACACAGGATTCAAGGTGCGGCCTCACCAGTGCCGAGTACAGGGGCACAATCACTTCCCTGCTCCTGCTGGCCACACTATTCCTGATACAGGCCAGGACGCTGTTGGCCTTCTTGGCCACCTGGGCACACTGCCGGCTCATATTCAGCCGGCTGTCAACCAGCACCCCCAGGTCCCTTTCCGCCGGGCTGCTCTCCAGCCACTCCTCCCCAAGCCTGTAGCATTGCATGGGGTTCTTGTGGCCAAAGTGCAGGACCCTGCACTTGGCCTTATTAAACCTCATACAGTTGGCCTCTGCCCATCGATCCAGCCTGTCCAGATCCCTCTGCAGAGCCCTCCTACCCTCCAGCAGATCAACACTCCCACTCAGCTTGGTGTCATCTGCAAACTTACTGAGGGAGCACTCAATTCCCTCATCCAGATCATCTATAAAGATATTGAACAAGACTGGTCCCAGAACCGAGCCCTGGGGAACACCACTCGTGACCGGCCGCCAGCCGGATTTAACGCCATTCACCACAACTCTCTGGGCTCGGCCATCCAGCCAGTTCCTCACCCAGCGAAGAGTAAACCCGTCTAAGCCTCGAGCCGCCAGTTTCTCCAGGAGAATGCTGTGGAAGACGCTGTCAAAGGCTTTACTAAAGTCCAGGTAGACAACGTCCACAGCCTTTCCCTCATCCACTAGGCGGGTCACCTGGTCATAGAAGGAGATCAGGTTGGTCAAGCAGGACCTGCCTTTCATGAACCCATGATGTCGCAGCCAAGCCACTCACCATGATATCTGAAAAGTCCTGGCAGTCAGGTGAAGTCCCTGGAGACTGGCAAAACGGAAACATTGCACCCATTTTTAAAAAAGGTAGCAAGGAGGACCTTCACATCCAGAGGGTAGTGGTCAACGTCTCAGTGTCCAGATGGAGATCAATGACGAGCAGTGTCCTTCAGGGGTCCATACTGGAACCAGTACTCTTTTAATGACCCCAAGCCGAGTGGTGTGGTTGGCACGCCTGAGGGACGGGATGCCAGCCAGAGGGACATGGACAAGCTCAAGGAATGAGCCCACGTGAACCTCATGACGTTCAACAAGGCCAAGGGCAGGGTCCTGCACCTGGGTCAGGGCAACCCCCGGTATCAGCACAGGCTGGGGTTGAAGGGATGGAGAGCAGCCCCATGGAGAAGGACTTGGGGGTCGTGGTGGGTGAAAAGCTGGACAGGAGCCGGCAATGTGCACTTGCAGCCCAGAAGCCAACCGTGTCCTGGGCTGCCCCCAAAGCCGCGTGGCCAGCAGGGCGAGGGAGGGGATTCTGCCCCTCTGCCCCGCTCTGGGGAGACCCCCCTGCAGGGCTGCGTCCAGCTCTGGAGCCCTCGGCACAGGAGAGACACGGACCTGCTGGAGCGGGGCCAGAGGAGGCCCCAGCAACGCTCCGAGGGCTGGAACAGCTCTGCTGGGAGGACAGGCTGGGAGAGCTGGAGGGGCTCAGTCTGGAGCAGAGAAGGCTCCGGGGAGACCTTCCTGCAGCTGCCAGGGCTGAGAGGGGCTGAGGAGAGAGATGGGGACAGACTTTTTAGCAGGGTCTGTAGCGATAGGACAAGGGGTAACGGTTTTACACTAAGAGAGGGCAGATTTAGTCTATATCTAAGGCAGAAACGTTTCATACTGAGGGTGGTGAACCCCTGGCCCAGGTTGCCCAGAGAGGTGGTGGATGCCCCATCCCTGGAAACACCCCAGGTCAGGCTGGACGGGGCTCTGAGCAACCTGCTCGAGTTGGGGATGTCCCTGCTCATGGCAGGGGGTTGGACTAGATGGCCCTGAAAGGTCCCTTCCCACCCAAACCCTTCTGGGATTCTATGCACACTGGCTTTGCCAGAGAGAGCAGGGAGGGGACGCTCCCAAGCCCAGGGCCGAGACAAGATAGGAGGGAAGAAAATTGCCAGGATATTGCTGGTCGTCTTGGGTGAGGCTCAGCCAAAAAGCGGTAACATATATCCTGCTAATTTTCATGAGACTTATGCTCCTGAATCAGTATGGCACATTTTCAAGAGGAAACGCTGGCCCAGGGCACAGCAAGCCTCGATGGTATCACGGGAAGGTGCCTTCAGAGAAACGCTTCTCTGGTGCAGGAACTACGAAACGCTCATCCCTCCCAAAAACCTCAGACCACCAATAGAACATGAAAATACCTGGGAGCCTCACTTAAGACAGCGAGTTCCTCAATGCCAACTGCACTGCTGCAGTGTTCACTGCTTTCTTTTTGGTGTAGGTGGGCACGCTTACAATCTATGAAAACCTGAAGCCAACAGGATTAACCTACGTGAAGGCAGGACGCGTGTGCTGCTGCTGTTTTATCTGCTTTCACCTGTGCTTCCCACCTTGCCACTCCAAGAACCCAAACCGACCGCAGTGAATGACAGAGGGTGAGAAAATGTGAATGGATTGACTTTGCAACAAAAGAAGCAGAGAGCAAAGCATGGAGTAGAGAAAGACTGGTAGTGGTGGAGAAAGCGGGGAGAGGGCAGGAGAATGATATAGAATAAATATTTATTTTTCTCAGCTCTGCAGCCCACTGAGTGATCTCTCCTGGTGGGCTCCTTGCTGTCTGTACAATCCAGGACACAGGCTGCAGGAACACTTAGGAGTGGCTCAAGGGCGTTTGACATCGAGGCCAGGGCTTGGTCTACCAGCCTCATACAGACCTTGCTGCCTCTACCACTCCCTGCCCCTTACCAAGAGCACCCACAGCTGCAAGGCTATACATTATATACCCAGCTAGCATGTGGCACCAGGGCGGCAAAGGCTTCCCCTAAGGCAGAATGAAATTTGCCGTATGGCTTACTTAATTCTGCTGTGCTCAGCACGGCACAGTCAGGGGCTTAGAAACAGCCTCCACAATGAAAGCCCAACAGTAATTTCTTCCCTTCCATTCTCTAAGAGCTGTGAACTACTCTTTTCCCTGGATTACTGACACTCTCCTTTTGCTTTGGCTGCCATCTCCCTTCCCCGCTGGAAAAGGGCCACCAGCATGGGGATTTGGTCCTACGCTCCCATCTCCATCAGGTTTATCCACTTGAAGCAGGCACTGGCAGCAGAAACCTCTGTGCACACAGCACCCTCCAACCCCTCTCCCCCCCAGGGATGCCCAGTCCCCTTCATTAACATTAAAAAACACACATCAGCCTTCAAAATCAGAACAGCTCTGACCTTATTTGCACCGGATCCTCTGAAGCCAATTGCAAAAGAGAAGCAGACAGTGAGGAGTTCATGAAAGCAATTCACCGGCCACGCGCTGGCCTTGCCTGGAGAGAAGGTCCCCTACCAGGTTAACCCCCAGCAGACTTTAGCACCGTATACAGCTTGCACGGAGAGGAGCGATCCCCGAGCCTTTCTCTGGGGGAACAGCTTGTTTGAGACGATTTCTCTTGTGAGGTCTCGCCAACATTGGCATCTGCTGGCTATGAGAGGCTAAAGCGATCCAGCAGCCCAAAGCACTCAAGGTAGCACTCTCCTCCTACCAAGGGAGCCAGGAATTTTTTGGGTTCCGTTTTCGTCCTTGGCAATGACTCCCTGGAAGGCCTTTCTCAGCCTCAGCTTCCCCATCTGTTCTGCTTGCCTCTTTGGGAGGCTGTGGAGCTCGAGGGATGTGTGTAAAGGCCTCCAAGACTGGTTATATAAAAGAGAAAGAGCAATACATTGGCTTGTGCTGTGGCTTGCCTTCATGGCAGTATTTTAAGAGAGATGCATCTAAGCAGGATCTGCTAATGATGCAGTTTGACAAAAAACTAAAAGCAACAAAATAAGAACACATTTGGGCACCCAAGTCTTCATTTCTGTTTTCTGAGATGAACAGAGAATGAATGAGCATGGATTTTGGAGTCGTCTGCTATTGTGTAGCTGAAGCAAATCTGATATGAAAAGTTCTCACTCTGCAGAATTCCACTGCTAAATCAATTATCCTGCATCAACAGGTGGTCTTTGCTACAGGAACAGGGAGAAAACAGTCCCACCTTCCACTGAGGGGTGACCAATTTGGTTCTGACAAGCTACTAAGTGCCCGTGGGGAACCAGGAGAAGACCCCAGCTATTCTCTCCTAATGACCTCCAGCACCATTGTCTTTCCTAATTGGGATCCCAAAGGCACACCACACTTCCCTCTGCCACTCTCAGGGGGAGTCCGCAGGACTGAGACTTTAACCTGGTCAGCAGTCAAGTGTATCACAGGCCGCAGCTGAAAAAAAATCATGTTTATACAGCTATTTTTGAAACAGTACATCAGCCTTCGAGCTCCCAGGACAAGCCCTTTCTACAGAGACAGGAAGGTCGATGGTAAACAGGGACTGTGCGATGTTACCAGAAGCATTCCCAGCTTTTATCAGTCAAACTGGGACAGCTGCAACTGAACTCAATTTGGCAGTAATTAATCTAAATTTGAATTATGCTGCTTCTCATAATCCCAAAACAAATATTACTAAATTAACCAAGATGTTGCTCTTTAACTGCCCATTGCGGAGCAGGTGCAGTAATTTCTCCCCGCCCCGATACTCCAGAATCCATAATCTGCCCGGGGCTGCTCAGGCGTTGCTTCTCGCAGCCTGGGCGCAGGGATGCTCTGGGCCCGCAGGCAGCCCCGCTTCGAGACAGACAAGTTAGCGAGGGGGTGAGACATCCAAAACAGAGACTGTGTAAATGATGTCGGGGGAGAACCTACGCCTAAGGGCAGAGGTACCTACAGAAAAAGGAATAATGGTACAACGTGCCAGGACAAATGAAAATGTGGTGACTTGGCATGGTGTCCTGCCTGGATAAATAAACATGAAAGGACATCGCCCCTACTGACTTCCTCACGGAGAGACTTCCAGCCTTTTCCCAGAAGTCTGTTCCCCAACGCTGAGGATAAGGAGACTATTTTTAATTTTACCACGGAGAAAGTGCAGAACAGAGCGATTAAATGACTTGGCCACGGTCACAGGCAGTGACCCAGGCCTCCGGCAGGGCAGGAGGACGGGACTCCCCGATGGCCCGCTACAGCCCTTCCACCGCCTGCTTCAGCGCCGACACCTCCGCACCGAGCGCCTGCAACGCCCCTGAACTAAAGACCACGCAAACCGCACACCCTACTCGCACCTTAGCCGAGGGTTTAATCGAGCATTGGAATGGATGCAGGCTCAAACAACGCTCTGGAGCTGCGTGCACCCATGACCCATGTGGGGCAAGGACCTGCGACTGCTGCCCATGGACCTCATTCAGAAGGAAGCCAAGGAACATGACCCTCTGCTTGGGCTACAGAATGTTTCTGAGCTCAGGACGGCTGCCGGAGGGCCCCTCGCAGCACCCCAGTTAGATGAGACAGGGCTCCTGCTTCTGCCCACCCAGTCCTGTGGCTAATGCCAGCACGGTGAATCAGGAGAGGTCAGGGCTGTGGGGATGTGGACGATAACCCGTCCCTTGTGTCCTATCATACACAGGTCTCCAAAGAGCCACCACTTGCCGGCTGGTACTGCTGAAAGCGACCAAGTTAAAGCCAGTGATCCAGCAATAAGAAGCTCCAACTCCCTCCTCATTATTCAGACATTCCTTAGCCAAAACACAACCAGGCCTCATCCCCTACCAAAACAGAGGTAGAGAGTCACTCTGAAACCCCGAATTCCTGAAAGCTGCTTTTTGCCAGCTCTTAAAAACAGCACAAATTTCAAACACTCCGGCAGCACCAGCTGCTATCTCACAGTATCTACCCATCACGTTTCCTTTGCAATTTGCTTGTGAAGACCCCAAACAAGTCAAGGCTTCAAATAAGGTCAGTGTTTGTTTGATTAGTTGTGTTACCTTTGTTCTCACAGGTGCATTACCCAAGTGAAAGACTGACTTATTTAGCGATAACCGAGTACCCAGGAATTCTCATTTGCTTAGCTACAGTTAAACAGCACCTCCTTGGTTTATGCACCCACTGAGCTTGCAGATACAGGAATGGACCATGGAGCACTCCTTAGAGGGTCCACTGGCATGGGAGAGAGGTTGAAGAAACAAACATGTGGATAAATGATGAAATAAAGGCCCAAAAGGAAAGGGCACAAGGAATCTAGGAGAAAGAGCACCCAAGCAAGCATCAGCTCTGAGACACAGCAGGCAAGAGGGAGCTAGAAAAGAAACAGCAATATACCCAAAGCTCTCAGTGCGACAGCGAACTCCAGAGGTGACATCAGGAGGGGGCAGATCAGGGATGGAGTCCATCTGAAGGAAATAAGAGGAGGTGGTGTGATGGTAATAGGTAGGGTGGACATGGCAAGCAGGAGCAGATGCAGCGGTGGTGGATGAGGAGCAAGAGGTGGAAGAGGTGGTGGTGGCAGCAGATGATGGGCTGGCGCCGGGAAGGTCGGAACTGAAAGACTGTCCAGAGGAGAGGCTGTGCATTCGACGGAGAGAGACTCTGCCTGCCTGGTAATGGGCAGGCTGGCCCGACTCATTCTGGCCTTGCACATAACTCTCTACCAACCTCTGAGATCCGTGGGCGTGCTGTGGGTCCACCAGGCGCTGGCGAACTGTGGTGGGCAAGGCAGGAGCTGTAACGAGAGAAAGGGGAGAACGCTGAAGGCAGCTGGAAAGAGACTGCACATCAAATCCGCGAGGAGGCACCGCGATAAAGCTGCCGCCCACAGCCAGGGCTATGCACCGCAGCGCCATGCCTTCTGTCACCGTGACACTTGCTCCGGCCGCTGCAGCCATCCCACCTTCTGCTATCAGTTACGCTGGTTTACTGCAGAAGCAGCATTAAGCTGGCGCTACTGCTTAACATGCTAGATTAATGCCCAGCCCTTGAAAAACTACGCATGACATTTCTGCTACAGGTGCTTTCTGAACACCTTATCTGATCATCTTGCTTGAAGCAGAAATTGGCTGCATGATTCATCCTACCCAACTTTACGTCAGAGCTACCACCCGGGCTCCCTTTACAGTAAACGTGAAGAAGTTGGTACTTTCAGAACATGATTCATTTCATCCTAACGCAGACTTCCAAATCGTTCAGATGCTTCATGCCTTGGTAGTACTATTTCCCTACACTGCCTAAAAAAGGAGCCTCCGGTGATCAGCTCAGATGTAGGCACCTAAAGCTGGCGAGGTGAGCTCCACTCCCGGAGCTCAGCTCTGCTCTTGCTTCCAGCACCGTCGTGCTGGTGCGACTGCTGGAGCAAGGCCAGGAATGCGGGACCAAAAGCGGGGTTGTGAAGTACAGCCACACTTCGTGTTCAGGCGCAGGACAGCTTCGATGAAGATGCAAAAACCTCCCAGCCTTGTACCCTTCTGCAAGGCAGAATGCCTGGGACACGTGGCAGATGCATAGTAACTATGGTATTAATTGGGTAGGCACAGGCTTTTGTCATTAGTCCATGCCTGAAATTATAGCTCTGGTCCAAAAGTGGCATCATCTGTTCCCAGTCTGTCTGATAATTAACTTACTGATCAAAGAGAGGCTCAATTTGAAAAATATTTTTCTCTAATTGCAAATTCATCTTGGTCTGGAGAAACAAACTGGACCGCCTCCTCCAGCGCACTGTCACCAGCTTTTAAACATCATAATGATCTTTCTGGCCACATAGCCTTACCTGGTCAGGCACGAGAGACCAGAGAGCTCAGCCAGTTGTCTCTGCACAAAGCCTACACTACCTCTGCACCGCACCGACACACTGAGCCGGAGCCAGGGCCTTGCCTTCAGAGGGGCAGACGGAGGCACCTTCGCCCACACGGAGATTTCTGCACACTCATTTCCGTCAGGCAGAGCATGAAACATGGAAAACTAAGGATCCACGGGGCTGCATCGCCATCCTGCAACCAGACTGCTTGTATTTAATCCACTAGCTGTAATTTCCATACAAGATGTTCCTTCTTTTGCAGGAGATAAGGTGTTCAGGATTTCTTATATGCATAAGAAATAAATGTAAAAATAGGTTAAAAAGGTGAACAGACAGGAAAGCTAAGAAATGGAGTAGAAGGAGAGCTCCTTCGGGAATCGAAGAACCAGCAAATCACTGCTATAAAAATACACAGCTTGGAAACACGAGTCTCCTGCAGCTCATATGATAGCAACAACTCAGGTACTGAAGGATCACTGCTAGGACATATTTCAGGTGGAAGAAGAAACAAGCAAGAATAATTCAGGCAACTTTGTTGTTTTCACAGCAAATCACAGTTTCTCTCGCAGGGTCCCACTGCTCAGGTTCGCTACTTCTTGCTTTACTACACTGCCCATCTACGAGCCTTTCACCGGAGCTCTTTATGCCATCCACTGTCTATGTCACAATTGTTTTTTTTTTCCTCTTAAGAGCTCCAGAGCTGAAATTAAGTGAAACAGAGTCACACAGAGTCAAGGTGGAAAAAAATCCCTTGCTCTGGCGGGGACTGCAAAAAGCTGATCAGAGGAGGTGAGGGGGAGAGTGCTAACGGGCAGAACTGGAGGCTGTTCCAGCTCTCCTGCTGTGCCTTTGCAGCAGCGACGCTGCTAACTCGGGCAGCGCGGACAGGAATAGCACAGCTGATCCCTGCTTGCCTGCTGCTGGCGGGGATACAGCTTAGGAGTCTCAGTTTGGAGGGCTAGTGGGGATCCAAGCTCTGCAGAGTAATTTACTGGGGATTATGGGTTTCTGTTATGTTTCTTTTTCTCTCGGGCCATGCTTTTTTCCCTTAAGTTTTTTTTTGCCCTGGTGTTCCACGCCTCATTTACCAACTGGACACATTACACTTTTGTGCTCTCCTGTTGCATGATTTACCCTGATAAGCACAGGACCAAAGGCCGAGACCTCGCCTTGCACAGCCACAGCGGACCGCGGCTTCCCACAAACGTCGTCTCACTCCAGACACTGAACGTGTTTTACCAACGTTAGCCAAATAACCTGCTCGTCGTCTCGAGGAAGCCCACCGCCGTGCAAGCCCTAACCAATGCCAGCGCACAGCCTGGCCTGCCGCGGCACACGCTCGTCCTCCTCCATCCCACGACGGCCGGCGTTGGGCAGTGCTCCGCGAAGGGAAGGCTTCCAGCCGAAAACGGGAGGCTCGGCATCTCTGGGACTGAGCGTGCCGTCCCCACGGCCTCGGTGTCAGGGCACCGGGGGACAGATTAGCATTATAGGTGGCATTGCTCAGATTTATTTAAGGGTACTGAGGGAAGAAAGGCACAGCAGTCGGCAGCAGACCCTGTGGGGAGTGACTGGGGTCAGCCTCGGCCGGCAGCAGAGAGGCTGTGAGCAAAGCCTGTGCCGACACGGAGGAGGAGGTGGGATGAGATGGGAAACGTTACCACCTCCTCCTGGCCTAGCTTGAATCCGTCATCTCCACCTCAGGGGTAAAACCAAGTGAAAACAACCCTCCAGATTTCATAAACATGTTTTTTCTTTTTTTAAAGGAAACCCAAGAGCACATGAGAACTGCAGCTAACTGTGATTCTTCTTCATCCCACCAGACTCTTCCCGGGGGTTAGTAAAGATGCTGATGACTCAGTGAAGAGAGGTACATTCATTAGTTTTCTGTGTGAGAAAGTGGGAAAATTTGTGTATGTATTTTAGTCCAGAAAAGGGGTAGAGGGTAGAACAAAAAATTATAATTGAAGAGAACCAAACCAGGGTATTTCCAGAGGGACTGATCCTCCGAGGATAGAGACGAGCGGTCACTGAACCTGCGCCCGAAAAGCCAGGCTGCATCTGGGATGGGCCAACCAGGTGTCAACGGGAGAGAGAAAAATGTGGTTTACTGGGAGAACCATCACGGGCAGTCAGCAACATCCCCAGCACATCTCGGGCGGAAAAACTCTGCGCTTCTCTCCTGAAGCAGTTTTTGTACACAAAGAAAGAAAAATCCTCGAGGGAAAGACAAACGCTCCCGTGCTTTGGGAACTGGGGTGCCCAGCGCTTGCTACCTGGAGTTATCGCCCGCAGGGGAGCAGCTGCGCGCTGCGGACGGGGGCAGGCTCGCTGCGCATCACTGGACTGACGGGCACTGCAAGGGCTCACTGCAGTTATCTCACTCGAGGCGTCTCAAGCAAGGCACAAAGAAGCTGAGGCTTAAAACCTCGACTGAAGGCTCACGCCTCATACAGCTCGCATCCTCCAGAAAGCGTGCTTCAGGTGCTACTTAGGACTCTTCTTCAGCCCTCCCTCGCTCATTAATACCTAGCTTGCGTCTTTGCAAGTGTTTTATTAGAGCTGTCTAGCTTGGTTTCTAACATTAACTGATAATCACAAAGACTGGTAGGACACCATTATCTGTTTGAGGCTTTAAACTGTCCCTACGCACACCCAACCCCATAAATCACCAGCTGCGACTCCCATGTTTGCTGAGCCCTGAAAACATGCAGATACCCCCTTCCTCCTGCCGTAACATCCTGCAGGCTACCCAAATCCTTAGTGCTCTGCCTTCATCCCCCCATCGCCCCGAGCCCGACCTCAGCACTTGCCTCCAGACCTTCACCGCATCTAACCAGAGCCCGAAACCAGGAGGGAGGGATGGCAACGGCACGTATAGGCACCTCCTGCAGCGCACGCTGCCAGCCCCAAGACTCTTCTGTTCCTGCCATGGCCTTCCACCCAGTTAAACCGACCTGGTTTTGATGAAGTCCTCCAGAAAGTGACCCGAATCAGACACAACTAAAAAGACTGCTGCAGCTAAGGCTGTCAGCATGGGCTCCCCTGTCCCAGCTGCAGCTCAGAAAGCTGTGCTCTAGCCGCGTGCTGCTCCCTGCACCACCCAGACCAGGGTCCCAGAGCGTCTGAAGCTGCCCTTCACTTCTCCCCTTCTCTTGTGCAATAGCTAGAGATAGGAAACTGTATTTGGGAAACGCATTTCTGAGGAAAGCAAGGCCGAATCTGGGTCAGTTGAACATGGGAACAGTGGTCAGGACTGATTCACAAACCTTTCGCAGAGAAGCAGCCAGCCTTCACTTCACCCAAGAGCAATCGAGAGGGGAACGGGCAGAGGGTGACCCAAGTTCCACCCCTGCCTCCGAGAGATCTGGGCTCATGAGAGCAGGATCATCCATCTCCCTCTCCAGCAGCCCTGTTGCTCCCTACAGGAGTTTGCACTTTGTATACAAACAGTCACCCGATGAAGAGGGAGCGAACGCCCACCTTGGTGACTATAACACGTGCGCAGGAGATGGGGCACGGAGGTTTCGGTCTTTGCTCCAGGAAGTGTTTAATAGGTTGTTACAGGCAGGCAGTGTCACCGCAGCAGACTGCTCCCCCCTATGCAGAATGGCAAGAGGTGCAAGGGGGTGTCTTCAAGTCCTTTTATACCCCAAACAAGCGCGCTAGCCAAGGGGAGATCGGGACAACGCACTTCATGTTCCTTTCTCACTTTTGTGAGTCTAGCCCATGCCTTTGTTTCTTTTTGTAAATGCCTAAATTCAGTGGGTTGAACAGGACAGCATACATATGATTAAATGATGGGTAATAACATCTACAAATAATAGTTCTGCTGGAATTGACAGGCTCCAAGCAACCCCAGCAGTGGTGGTCTGGCACTCATACACATTCCTGACCCTTAACAACTAACAATTTGCCTTTGGTCATTTAAAAACCAACTTAGATACCTTAATTCCTCCCAACACATTTGAACTACTGTTCCAGGTTTGCCTCGTGTTGCAGCACCCAGCAGATGCAGACTCACCATGCACAGCTAACACAGACTACGTACATTGTATGGACATGGGCGACACGATCTCTTCGTCCAAATCGTCCACATCATCAGTCATGATGAAGTGCGAGGGGTTAGGCCGTGGGGTGCCCATCCAGCTGGGGTCAATGTTCAGGGCCGATGCCAGGGTGTGGATGCCTGGGTTGTTGACAATCTGGAAGCCGCAGAGCAGCTCTATCTGCTGCCAGCGATGCAGGCGCTCCCGCAGCGCAGCCGTCACTTCGCTCAGCGCTTGCCTGGAAGCAAGGTTCAAACGAGGAAAAATGTAGGGAATGAAGGAAAAAGACACCGTAAATTGTCTGAAACAGGGACTCTAGTGGTTCAGCTTTGTACCCTAATACTTGCGACATCTTTCATTCCATTTTCAGGAATACAGGAATTAAAAATAAAAAACATCAATGACTGAAATATCCAGGGATAATCACTTAAGAATACTGCAGCCTCCTGTATCCTCATTTTGACAGGACATTTAATTGCTCCACATAACTGTGATTTCTTGTTTCACACAGATAGAATTAAAAGGAGCAAGTCCAATCCCAGCTAACTAACATCAACAGAACAAAAGTTGAGCAAAATGAGACCAAGAGCACCTGTACAGGCTACAGTACTCTCATGTCTGTAATATGAGATGGGGAATGAGGAAGGGAGAAATAAGGGAAAGTATTAAGTAGATACTCACTTTGCAGTTAAGATTTTATGATCAACATCATCTAGAGATGAGCTGTGAGCAACATGAAATGTTCCAAACAGGGTGTTTCGCTTCTTTTTAATTTTTTCAGCCTGGAACATCAACAGAAAGAGGTCACAGGAAGAAGACAACCTTGTGTTTCCTCCAGGACAAGAACATCCTGGATGGGCTGAGACAGAAATAGTTCCTGCAGCTGTTCGCACACATGTAAGTAGTGTGAATTGTGTTTTTACTGAAGGATGTTATTCTTCCTAACACGGTGGGTGAGGAATTCGCCAGCAGTGAGTAAGCAGGTTGGGAGTTTCATGCTCCTCCTTGGCCCTTCTCCCAATTTCCCAAAAGTCAGAGGGAACTGAGACAGCTACCCCGTACAGCGAATGGCTCACATAAAGCCTTGTTTTGTCTTTCCCGTGGGCAAACTATCAGAGAAACACTGTTAATGCCCTAGGGTTGTTGGTTTGGGGGAGAGGGTGTGTTCTGTGGTTTGGTTTTTTGGTGTTGTTTTTTTTTTACCATCCCTTTGTGGCACTGTGTGTATTCAAAATTAAAGTCTCCACACACGCCTCTCTGGTTCACAGATCTAGTGGCATTAACTTGAGACTTAGAAAAGACAAATCAAGGACATGAGAACTGACGCAGCAAAAGGAAAACCATTGAAATGTTAAAATAAAAGCCATCCAACAGACAAGGCTGCTGCTCGGATGACCAGAACACCCTACAGCGCTTTCCTTTCATCCTAGAGGTGAGATCCTTCCTCAAAAATTTCCAGCCATCGTGGTGGCAGACGAACTTTTGTATGCTGCCAGCTCTGACTGCTGCGTACGTCCAGAGAGACACGTACTTGTTACAACAGCTTCCCTGCAGCTCACATCGCTTTTTGGTTGGCACAGAATATTTTAAACAACTGGGAATACAGAAATGATTCATCGCTACAGATCGCATGCACATGCTAGAAATTCTGTTGCCTGTGCACGTAAATCACCTAGAGCAGGGATTATGCTTAATAGGTGCAAAAAACTTCTGCTTACTGACGACCCACGGTGCTGTCGCACAGGCAGCAATTCATACGCCCCAAGACAGGCTACCGCAGCTGACAGGCATGCCCAGGTCAGCGCCGGCCGTGCCCTGAGAGGACATTGCTCGTTATCATTTTCAGCCCCTACTTACACCTCTATGAGGGTTTGTGCTGTACTTAAAAAAAAAAAACAACCTAATGCATTAAAAGGGAAATAAAGAAGGTGCAGAGGAACCAACTCTGCAGGTTTAATTCCCCAAACCTTTCCCCGTGGCTGTGAGGGGGGGACCCAGGACAAGGACGCTGAAACTCTCACCCCTTCCTTGGCCACCAGCAGCTGCTTCTCCGCATTCTGTTTCTTGATGTTGTAGTACTGGACCTCCACCTCGTGGGTCAGCTGGAGCCACTTCTGCAGGGCCTCGGGCGCAGCCCAGCTGCAGTGGGACTCCAGCTCCTTCTCGGCGTTCTTGAGAGCCATCCGCACCTGGGAGAGAACCGGTCGGCGCGGCGTTGCAGCAGCGGCGGGGACAGCCTGCCCTCCTACAGGGTCATCCCAACCGCTGGCTGCCAAGCCAGCGTTTCTAAGGCACCAGAAAAAACATAAAGACTCCATGCAACTTCATCTTACTCATGACAGAAGCAAAAGTCATTAGGAGGAGAGGTGGCATCCTGGTACTGCGGGCAAGCGGGCGAGGAGTGCAGCCGGGCAGCCATCTGACAGACAAGGCTGCTGCTCGGGTGACCCGAACACCCTACAGCGCTTTCCTTTCGTCCCAAAGGGGAGCTCCTTCCCCAAAAACTTCCAGCCATCGCGACGCTGTCCTGCCGCAGCACCTTGGCGCTCAGGGAGGGGAAGCAGAGCGTGCACTCATCGCTGACCTTGTCTACCCCTCCATGCCAGCTCCTCTGCCTGACAACGGCATAAAGTGCAGGTAAACCCTCTGGAGCTGACAGCACGATGCACAAGTTAGTTAAAAGAGAATTAGACTTCAGGTAAGGATATTCAGGGTGCTTATCATGGCCTCTAGAAATCTCTGCAAAGTTGCTGCCTGCCTGCAGGTCTGCAAAACCCACAGATTCTCCTCCTGAGGCAGAATCGCTGACAACACCGTACAGGCAATCGCCTTTTCTCACTGCAGCTACTGAGCCAAACAGAGGGAGCTTGTCAAGAGACAACTTTCACACTGGAGCAAGATGATAAAAATATTTAGACACAAAACATGTGCTGCTTGGTCAGGAAAAGAAATAGCACGTCTGGAATCAGCAGTTTCTATAGCTTACTGGGGGACTCTCCTTCCATCCCAGCTCAGTCTCCTCCACACACCATCAGTCTGCTCTCCTCCACACACTTATCTTGCTGGAGATGGGAGCGATTACAAAATTAGAAGAGAGTGGGTGACAAGCAAGTTGAAGATACCAAAACCTTACATAAAGCATTTAGTGCTAGAGACCATGAAGAATTAATACTTCTGTTTCATTACACATGACATGGAGGGACTTTATAAACCTGAAGCCTGACACAAGCCCTGCAAGAAGTTGAAGTGTTCCACACTGGAGAAGCTGAAGGATGGCAACTTCAGCTTGGACCTGCTGCGATCCAGGGACAGCCCAGTGGTGGTGGACTGGCCTACTCTTCAACTGCAGCCCCTTGCAGCTCAAGAGTGGTATATGCTGTTACACACGCCACAACAGACTTTCCCGCTGTTAAAATAAAAGTCAACCCCAAGCACCTGCAAGAGCTTTCACCACCCCAGCAAGCCCCGGCCCACCAGCGCCGACCTTCTCCCAACAGAGGTGGAGCTGGGAGGGAAGGTCCAGCTATGGCACGGCCAGCTACGCAGTTAGGGCCACACACGTGTCTCTGGGATGATGCCTGGATGATGTCTGTCCCACTTTCTGTTCTTTTAGGGTGCAGTTCTGAGAAGCACAGAGGCAGTGGGAGCATCCAGCCACCCCGCCCGGGCTCGGCACCAGACCCTTCCCAACGCCCCACGCACGCTTCCCACAGCCGTGTTTACATCCACCCTTGCCTGGTGCCGGTGCCTCTTCGCTTCCCACAGAGCACAGCCACAAGTGGACTGAAGATAAGCATTTTTTAAAAAGATTGCTCAAACCTGGATCTATTCCCGTAACGTGTTATTTAACTCAGTCACGTCTCACCAAGTCTGGCATAGGCGTAATTGCTGGCAAGCCAGAAGCACCAGGTTACACACAGATATTCGAAATCCCTTATTTTATCCTGGAGTACATTTGCACAGTCCATCTAGAAGTAGCCGGGAGGCACTGCACAGAAGAGGTCAATGACTTATATCACTTATGTGTGATTTAGTCTTGTGGAGCATAACATTGCCTAAATCGTTCAGGAAGTTACAACTTCAGAATCGCAGACCCCAGGTTTGCTTTCCCCCCTCGACACCAGCGCACCAGGCGCTGCTCCCACCACAGGCAGAACTCTGGCCACGATCTGCAAGCATCTGGGATTTAGGAGTACGAGAATAAGTGGGCAGGAAATCTGCCACTAGGTGTTTGGGGTGGAGGAGTGCTCAAAACATGTTACAGGAACAACGTTTTCATGGAACGGTGGAAAAGGGAAGCGGTGCAGAACAACAGCCAAGGACCAGTGGTTGAGATGAGGCATCATACAGCAGTGTCCAAAACACAAACCCTCTCAGTTCTGCAGGGGAATCAATACAAACAGGAGTTACTTTGTGTGTCTACATTCTCCTGTGGAGATTTCTAAGATCCCAGTTTGATCACTAAGAGCAACAATTTATAACATGAGGAATGCCCTGTGGGTCCGCAGCCCCGTCTGGGTTCATGGTCGGGGGGTGACCTAGTGAGGAGAGAGGATCGGTACGAACAACCCATTCCGGGAGAGTCCCCCCCCCAGAGACACACTGCTGCTCCACCTCAAACACCAGACTCCAGCAGGAGCTTCCAAACCCCCCAGTATCGTTTTAAACAAGGCATTGTTTTACTATTCCCTGGGACCCAAGACTATCTTAAAACGGGATGAGTTTTACGGTCAGCGGGAGTGACTGGTTAATGTTATCTGTGGTCTACAGCTCACTGGGACAGTGATTGTGTTATAGTCACGCAGTGTGGGTCAGGTGGGTAAAACCGGTACTCACCCTGTCAATGCATCCCTCCCGAAGGCCTCTAAGAAATAACAGAGCGGTTAAGTCACCTCTGGCTTTCCGGGTTTCTTAACAAATGCGGAGGGGGAAGTGGAAGGGATGAGACCCTGCCTTCTCCAAAAGCCAGGAGCAGGTGGGGTACGAGGGCTCGGGGTTACAAGAGGAAGGCTACACATCCTTATTTAATGGCCCACAACATGAAATGACTGAATTGTCATTGAATGTGGGAACACAGATGCCCCGATGCCTGTCCTCAAATGGAGCTCGGTGACCGTGTGGAGAGGCCGTATGACCAGTTAGGAGGAACGATGCCGGACCACGAGAGCAAAGCTGTTAACAGGCGCCGGCGGGTGTCTGGGCTGTCGGTATTCCAAGCAGGAAGGAAATGTGCTGTCCACTGACTACTGGCATACCTAGGCTACGCTGCCCTGCGGCTCGCTGGCCCCCTGACGGCCCGGGACACTTGCTTCTCCCTTCTCTGTGGAAACCCTAGATTCTTGTCTCCTTCCCCACCCTCCATGGCGGCATAAAAGATGGGGCACAGTCAGGTTGGGAGGATACGCTGGTGGTCTCAGAACATCCTCGGCGCATCTTGCAATTCTGGCTCACACAGTTTCGGTTTAAACTGATCTACATGTTAAAATCAGATAAGACTTGTCCCTCGGGTGAGACAGGAAGCAGCAACTGGCATGGGGTTTTTGGACCTCTCTTGTGGGCTTGGGAAAAGGGCAGTTTAGAGGGAAAACTCCCAGATGCTCACTCTTTGCCCTCTGTTACTGCCCACAGGTGCCACAAGCAATGTCCTTGATTTCCGTTATTTCCGTATAGCTTTTGTTATAGTTCTCAGGGTTTTTAGAGGTAGGATTGGGAATGCTTTTCCTGACCTATGACAAATTATTTTACAAATGCTCTGTGTATCCTTCTGGATCAAAGGAGTTTTATTTTTGCCAGCAGCAGCATTATACACATTATTCTGTCTAGGCCTACATTACAATATGTAACTTGGGTGCTAGTCTAAACTTAAAACTAATGTGTTTGAGAATTGCATATGAATGCTAACCTTGCTGCACAGATTCTAATCTACTGCTAAATTTCCTTGGTAGGAAATTTCCTTCCTACACTTCTCTGATCCACCAGAAAACATGGTAAGCACAACCAAACTTATTCTAACTCTCTCCTAAAACCATGAATAGAAACAACAGAAAAAAAGAAAGAGTTGATAGTTTGGAGTGTGAGTTAGAAGTCACCAGAAGGGTGCAGCTACAGGTCAAGTTCAACACCTCTCCTTCTGCGGGGCAAGCTGGGAGGGCACGTGGCAGCAGCATGTCACTCTCGAGACGGCACCTGCGCGGTCCCTGCTACCCGACGCACAAGCAGCGCCGTTACACGGTATGGGGGACACATGACGTGGAGTGAGGGAAGAAATACTTCGATCTTTTCCTCCGCAAAGGGGAATGCGAAAGCAAAGGCGGAAGAGCATTATAAGCAGAACGTCACTGGATTTCTCAGAAGGATGAAGCAGAGTGAGGAACTGCCTACTCTTCTCGCTAGCACATCTCGCACATACATGCATCCATGTCTGGCCGAACCCTTACCTGCTCCAGTTCTTGCTCAGCGTATTTCTGCCTGCTCAGCTCGTTCTCTGTGCCCTCCCGCAGTTCTCGGAGCCGGTGTGCCTCCTGCTTGGCAATGCTGATCTCATCTTGCAGTTTCTTCTCCAGGTGCACCTTTTCCACCTCCACAGAGCGATGCTCCTCCTGAGCCTTCTGCAGCCTGCAACACACCAAGAGCCCAGTGCTGCGCGTGTCAGATTATCGTGCACCCAGCCAAAGGAGTCCACAATGCAAGAGCTGGCCAGCCGCAATCTAGAGCAACCCTGCTCTTATTTACTCTATGTTGATGTCAACAGAGATCTGTATTTGGAAAGTCAAGGAGAAAGTTCACTGTGCCCGGGAAGAATTAAGTTGTCAACTTCAGAGTCTCAACTTTATTTCATTTATTAAATACTCAGTAGTTGTTTTCTTCATTTTCCAAACCACACCAAAATTTCCTTTAATAAGTCCCAAATTAATTAGAATTTTCAGTGTTTTTACAAAAATGAAACCTTTGCCTTTAATTTAAAAAAAAAAAAAAAAAAAGAAGAAGAAGATGTGCCTGAGCAGGTATGAACACCCAGATGGGATGTCTCCATGTTCCACTTCAAAAGCGTTCAAATTTAGACATGTCTTAATCTTGCCTGGAAGTGATTATTTTTCCTCCTGACAGGACTAAATCATTAAGAATTATGTATGGCAACAAAAAGTAATGACAGATTACTTGTACCCATTCAGGAGGTCCAGCCATTCAGCCTGGAAAGCCTCATCCCTCTGAAGGCGACACCACTGCAGCCACAGCAAGATGTTTCAGGGTTTCTGCAACGTTTGCATTTCAGGGGAGTTGCACTGGTGTAAACCCAATCCTTGCGCAAGTTCAGTGAAATCAAATTAGCATCAAGAATGAACCTGTTCCATGCAGGACTGCGCTCTCCTGGAAAAGGGCTGAAAAGTCTCTGGCCACCCAAACCACCTCTGATGCCAGCAGCGCCTCTCTCAAACGCAGTCTCAAACCCACGTGTTTCTAGAGACACAGCGATTGCCAAGTATAAGGCAGAAAAAAAAAAGTTTTGGCAAATATTCGATTGAAATGAAGATTCACTTCATAATGGAGGTTCTGAAAAATCATATTGAACAGTACTGTCAATGAAAAAAATGAGATTATTATTAAGCCTTAAATATTAAAGGGCTTCTTGCAAGAACCAGCCTAATGATTCAAATGAAAAATACCTTTTTGTTTTTTTGTTGTGTTTTTTCTTTTTTTTAAATGGTGACAACAATTAAACTTTGGATCAAGCCTCTGAGGAATGTGGTACATCCATCTTTGGCTAACTTCAAATCAAGATGCGACGAGTTTCCAGGACATGTGCTCCAGCTACTGGATCAAACACGATGAAGTGTTTTGGCTTACGCTGTCAGAGCCTGGGTGCATCAATCTAACAGTCCCACCTTTTCAACATGAACTTCTCTTTCAAAAATCTCAGTTATCACAGTTTGACATAAATCAATAAAAACTGGAGAAAGCCATGCTGTACGAGCAGCAGAGGCAACACTATTTTTAACCCAGAACTTCTTGGCATGAGAAGAAAAGCTCTGCTCCGCATCCAAACCAGCCCCTTCCCCCTATATACACCTCCTGCCCTGCCCAGGCAGCTTCTCTATGCACTAGTGGGATCTTGGATAAAGTGTTCATCTACGCTGAAGCTACCAGCAACATTTGTGAGGTTAGCAAGGCATCAGTTTAACCAGCAAAACCAGTCGCAGCTTAGGGCAGACAGATTTTCAGTGACCACGTAAAACTATCCATAAAATGAAAAGAAAAAAAACCACCCTAAGACCCCAAAACGGAATCAGCTTAGCTAGAAATAAGTGTTTCAAGGCCATAAAATCTTCTCCCACTCAAGGTCTCCAACATCCAAACTGGAGAGACGTCCAATGGAGCAACGTGTGGGGAGGCAGATGAGAGGGGACGGCGAGGTATGGCTCTGGTTGTACCTGGGCTGTAAATGACAACACACCTCGGGAGGGCACTCCTGGGCTCCCTGAGCAGCTCCCGCTCATCCCAGACCAGCTGGGCACTAACGGAAAGGGAAAAACTGATCCTTAGTCCCTACAAACGCTGCTCCCTGCAGCACACACAGAGGTGCCCATCCTCCAGCCTTGTATCGAAGGGCAGCACTTGGTTGTGCTTTTGGTGACGAGGGATGGAGCACAGCCTGTGGGCAGGCTCATGGCAGGGACCCATCACCACCTTCTGGGTTAAGACCGAAGCTGTTCACTGTCCCAGCCAAGGACTCCTCTTCCTCGGGCTCCTCCTTGGATGCAGATGGCCATTTAAATCAGACTGGACGGGCTGGACTCCCATCAGCTGTGATGTTGGCTCTCTTCTTGGAAAAGGCTCATTTTCAATTTACAGCTCTGTTGAGAAACTGTTTTTCTTCCCAATTTAAAGAGACTCTTGCCAAGACATTCCAAGTTTTTAGATAAACCCACGCTCTCTGCCCTGAGCATCAGTGCTAAAGCTCTTCCATACTAGGGCTGCAAGAATCCCAAACCACCAAAATATCTCTGTTTAAAGGAGAAATGCCCCTATACTACAACACAGAAGAGGGAAGGAATTTTGTCCTTAAGGTAATCCTGAAAGGCACTCTAACATTGTATTTTCCGTTACTACCATTTTTTCCTTACAGCAGAGCCCATATTTTCTTATGTTGGTTATGGACAAAGCCACGCTTTGTCTGTGCATTCCCTTCAAACCCAGCCAATTCAGCCACACTGGTTTCACGTACACTGAGCTCCACAAGATGACAAGGTGCCTTCAGAGCTGCACTTGTAATGAGGGCAAGAAATCGAGGTCCGTCTGGGGGCTTCACAGTTCAGGAGCAGATCTTCAATACAGTCAGTAGGTCTTCAATACAGATCTTCATACAATCCTCAACCATCACTAGGACGTGCTAAGACATGAACCTTTTTATATTAATGGGTTGTTTAATTGACTGGTAAGTGTCACTGTTGAACAATGTTCTCAAAAGGTATTTTGAAGATGAGCAGAACATGGCTTTTGTAACAATCTTCCCTTCTCAGCTCTTCAAGAGTGTATCAGAGTTGTGCATCAAGTAACAGCACTAGCTGTTGGTAGGCAACTGGAAAGGCATCACACGCCTTCCGGAGGTCTGTTCAGCACTGCATTTCAAAGAGCCATGAAAGGAGGTTACTTCAGGAAAGAAGTTTCTGAGCAGAACTTCAGAACAACTTCTACACAAGTCCACGGGAGCTTGCTGTTTGTAGTTTTTGCTGTACCTACAGTGGCTGAGGACCACAGCTGAGCCTTGCTAGAGTGCAAGGATGAAGAAGCGAAGGTGTATTCCCCACTTCAGAGGACAATTAGATCAATTTTGTGCCAAGAGGCTCCATAAGGTCCAGGAATTCACCTCCTGCTTCTTGAGCTCCAGCTCAGTGCCCTCTGCAGAGGACAAGCCCTCCCAGCTGCACACGCTGCAGAAGCATCACAAGCTGCTCTGGCTTAAGACTTGAGCTATGCTTAGTACACGTGGTTTTGTGTTTCCTCCTATCTGGCTTTAGAGCATTAGTTGAACTTCCCAGGCACATCTACTTGTTTACGTGGCTCTGCCCTCGGCAGCAGATCCCAAGGACGTTCCCCACACGGCACATTCACAGCAGCCGGCGTTTGGGCCTCTGGTGTGACCTGCTCTTCAGTGACACCCAGTAGAGACCTCCCGCCCTTGGACGCGGCTCTGCTGCTCCAGGAGGTGGACGCTGAGAAGGAATTCCCGTGTCCTTCTAGCTGTAGAAAAAAAAAAAATCTTTTTCTTTGGGGTATGCCCAACCTGTAATGTAAAATTACACAAAGCTTTGTGAAACCAGCTGTGGATTGGAGGCGGCTCCATGGTAGGCAGAGAGGAAATGTACTTTATTCCATCTCCATGCCAAAAAGAAAGCAGGTCACGTATCTGCATTAATGCCAAGGGAACGTGCCCAGTTTGGCACCATCACCTTGGTACTCTCTCAAGTGTTTGCCCTCCACATAGACACCAACTGATGCGATCACACTCGAAGAAGAAAGCCTTTCGAGCAACGCTCCTGTGTGGGACAGTTCCCTGACGGCTGTCATGAGCACGCAGGCAAGAAATCAGGCTGCAGTTTTGTGGGTACATTGTATGGTTTCCAAAGACTCGGCTGTTTGCAAAAGTCTCCATGGCAGATTTACAACCTTGGGATCCTGGCGTTTGCACAGGTCGCTCGTGACACCACCCGTGAGCAGCCAGCATGTGTACCTGGGGCCACGCTCTGCTTTCGGACAAGCCACGGGGAACGCAGCCGTCAGCTTCTATTGCAGTCAAATTAAGGTTTATCCTCCAAAATTACACTTAAAACTAATGACAAATAATTACAGCCCAAGACTATCATGCTCTGTTATTTGCTAAATCTGCCCTTAAAAAATATCTTATTGCCAAAAAACCCCACTGGTTTGTCATCAACAGTCTTGAATGGTCTTTTCTTTCCTGTAACACCCCTGTGTCTACAGATGGCCTCTTTTGCAGCCCGTTTCATGACGAGTAGTTTTAACTGGAACCATTACAGTCATGTCTGTGAGTAGAGGTCACATTCCTGAAGATACAGCATTTTGCCCAAGTGCTTAAGAGTTCAACTATTCATATGTAATACTCCACACAGTTTTTTTTCATTCTTCCCAGACAACTCTCCTGATGTAGGTATCACCGTGCAGGCATGGAAGCACAAACTTTTTCATATAGCTCAAAGAATTCAAGAGGGGACGTGTAATTCCTCTGATATCTTCCACTGTTTCAGCATGCTTTTTCCCCGTTCAAAGCCAGGGTGAAACAATGTGATCAGCCTGGGTGACAAATTCTAAGTGAGCTGGATTACCTTACACTCCTTTAAGAGGCTCTTCTTTCCCCCTAGGTACAGATTTACACTGTAATTTCACGGGGTGAGGATCGTGATATACTTTCAGTGTGAGTCAGACTGAGAGTAGAAACCACTGTACATTTTGCTGCTCCTATATAGTTAAGTGTGATAAATAAATAGGAAGAACCTATCTGAAGTAAGACAACGCACTCAAAATGAAGAGTGACTGCTGTTGAGTACAGAAGGAGGGCTCCCACCCATTTTGCTCAGCTGGATGTTTTGCTCCTTAAAGCAGCAAAGTTCTGAGCGTAGGGAGGAGAGCTCTCACACACCAACAGCAGCAAAACTAGACGGAGTCAAATCTTCCCAGAAATTCGGAAACTATTTTTTCAAACCAGTAACGAGAACTAGAGCAGAACAGGAACAAAAACACAACAGACAAAACACAACATAAAAACAACATGGAAAGGAAACAATACTGCATGGGAGCACATACGGCCACATTTGACCATGCATCAGCGTGCACTGGAGCCCACCTCAGAGCAGGAGATGCTGGTGTTGGACATTGTCACTTTGCTCAGGTGGCTTCATCGACACGTTTCATGATTGTAGTACTGCAAGGGAGTTTTTTACCACCTAGGCCTTCACATGGCCCATCGCAAGTGCAAGTAACGAGCAGGTCGAGCGAGCACGCACACATCTTTACGCGTAGCTTGGTAGCTGAATCATTCACGAGCCAGGCACCCATTTGAGCTATTAAGACCGGCTGGCAGGTTTGCTACGGTCGCTCAGGAAGGTGCTGACTCTGGTACACAGCAGCGCGACAGCCAAAAATAAAATCTTTCCTGAAAACTAAATGAAGAATATTTTCTTGCAGGAAAGACTGACAGTTGAATGCTCCAACTGGATGAATGCATAAAACCTACCTTTCTTGAAGGTCATGGAGAGACTGTTCAGCTCTGTGAAGTCCCTCAAGGTCTTTCATCATCTTCTTCATGTGCTCCTTTGAATAGCGATTCTGGATGTAGGCAAACCAGCAGCCACCCACGCCGATGACGATGGACACCACCAGCATGAAGTCCTTCAGGTGGTTGTGACGAGTTACTGGAAGAGAACCAGAGATACTACTGAATTCAAAAGAACATAATGATTAACTCTGCAATGCTTCGCCTGCACTACAGCTGGACATTAGAACTTAAGAAAATAGACGGAATTGTGGCCTGGATTTCATAAAGAGAAAAGATGAGCTACATCAATATTTAAGGGAAAAAAACCAGAAGCTTGACAACATTTATTCAATTTGAATGAGGAAGAAAAAAAAAGGGGGGGGAAGATTAAATTCAAAATCTTATAGATCCAATTTGCCTTGGCAATACATGATACAGGAGAGCTTCCACATAGGAACCCCCAGAAAAGCTCTGCTCTTGTAGGACTAAACAGATAGCACTGAGTACAAAGATGTAAGAGCTAAGAAGAAAATAACTTTGTTGAAAAAATATGACTTTGATCACAGAGATGGGTCAGATCAAGTATCAAATTGTCAAGTTGCAAAACTTTCCATCAGAATTACAACTCAGTGTGGAAACCCCCTTTTTCAACAGTTAGCAAAACACAGTTACTTAAAAAAAAGTGTGGATGCATGTGAGAACAAAAGTAAGTGTGGGTTTAAGTGCTAAACAAAAACCAAAAACATGATTCAAGCAGCACTTTTTTAGTGCTTACTAATTAGCAAATCCTCAAGCAAGTAAGTACTGAGAAAGCTAAAAATAAGAAAGTGCAGCTTGGTCAAGCTAGCTGCGACTAAACATTTAGTATCTACTCGTTTTAAACTAAAAGCGGGCAGATTTAGACAAGATCTAAGGCAGAAACGTTTCACAATGAGGGTGGTGAAACCCTGTCCCAGGTTGCCCAGACAGGTGGTCGATGCCCCATCCCTGGAAACATCCCAGGTCAGGCTGGACGGGGCTCTGAGCAACCTGCTCGAGTTGGGGAGGTCCCTGCTCATGGCAGGGGGTGGGACTAGATGGCCTTGACAGGTCCCTTCCCACCCAAACCATTCCTATGAGCCCTCGCATTGCAAACCCCCCAAGCACAGCCTTGCACTTGCACTTCACGCAGTACTGACTTCTCTTTGCTACTAGTACTACAGGTCTTATCCTAGGCACACCGATTTCCTCTCAAGGTCCACAGCCATCAGAGGGAAACACACAATTCCCAGCAGCACGGGACGTACTCCGCCGCTCCATACAACATTCACACCACCAGTGACCCAACGCCGCTTCCCAGCACAGGCTCCTCTAAAACGCACCGAAGTCCCAGAGGCTTTTAAATTAGGCTTCTTCAAAATGTATAAAGAGAAGCGTGGGCATGCAAAGGGGGGCTTATCCAAGAGCAAGTGCTATGCCATCTCCAGCAGCCCCCAGCCATCCCACTCAACCGGCTCCGCGCGACAGTACTCGGATGGACAAGACCAATGGGACAATTTAGGTTGGCAGCTACAGGGGAAGCGAAAGAGCCACTACAGACACCACCAGAAAACTTCTTTGTTTCTCCTGAAGCGGTATGTACGCAACCTGCCCCCTCCCCTGGCTGCCGACCCTGAGAGCACAGAGCAGCTTCAGCGCGCTGGGGACAGCCAGGTCCTCTCTGGATTCAGAGGCGAGAGCAGCCAGAGCGCTGCCGGCAGGCTACAGCCACCAAGGGGCTCTGGCTCAGAGGAACCGCAAACGACACGCTGTAACGCAATCCCACAGTCACTCTAAAAGGAGTCAGAAACGCCATTTTCCCCAAACCGACGCAACACCCCTTCCTCCGCCCTGCACCTGGTCTGGAGGACACCCCAACGCAGCATGCACGAGAGGAGCTGCGCCCAAAGCAGCGCCCACTTTCACGAGAAAAACACTTCAGCGAGGCGAGTCCTTGCTGCCGGACCCTCGCAGCAATGCCTGCCTGCCCGAGGGGCAAAGGGGCCGCAGCGGCCCGGCAAGCACGAGCAGGACTCCCCGAAATGACCTCCTCATCCCTGCGTCAGGCTCACGACGAGCGCGGCGCGGAGGGGGGTGCTGGCACCGGGAAGTCACAGAGGTGAGGAGAGTTTGACAGGGATGGGAATTGTAGCCCGTCATGTTCCAAAACGAGTGGATGCGGAAAAGCCAAGGACCAGACGTTTTAAAGACAGCGAAAGCAGTTTACTGCGAATAGCCTTCTTTCATATCGGAATTTATGCCATAACCCACCACAGGCAAACAAGTACTGGATGCGTTTTGTAGGGGCGCGAACCGAAGCAGAGAGCAAGCGGCGCGGTGCAGGACCACCCCGCGCAGGGACCGGACCTCTCCCCGCCCACCCGCGGGCACGCAGCAGCTTTGGCGCAGGGCTGGAAGCAGCTTTCCTGCAGGAGAAGCTATTGCTGACACTGGAGGCCGCAGCCGGCCTGGCCGGGCTCTGTTCCCAGCTCTCTCAGGTGCTCCGTGACTCACGTGCACGTGTTTTGGGTTTGAAGGTGGCAAGGCAGAGCCCGTGCCGGCTGCGCAGACGCCAGCTCCCACCGCTGGGACCGCGGGACAGAACCAGCCTGGGTCCGGAGGGGCCACGGCACAGCCGAGTAAGCTCCCAGATGGGAAGAGCTCGATTGCCACCTCTGCTTGGGACCCTTCCTTCCTGTGCACTGCAGATGAGCCTCCACCAACGGATTCACCGGAAAATCCCACCTGGGCGGCAAGTTTCCCAACACCGTTCGTTTCGGGACTGTCAGGGACCTGTGAACATTTATGCAAGGCACTGCTACGCTGCGCTTGCCAGACGATTGCCGTCACGTCCCTGAGAAACTGGCTCCTTCGTCTTACGCAAAAGCTCTTTGTTTCCAGTTATGAGGACGTGCTGACTGCGTTCTCGTGAACCGAGAAGCAACAAGGTGACTGTGGTCCTCTCGCTGCAAGGAGTTTCTGCAAAAAGCCCTTCCACCTTATTTGAAGTTTGAGAGACCTTAAAAACTTGTTGCTTACACCAACAAAATGGTGAAATGGATCTCTACCAACAAAATTTTGACATTAATTTAAATACGTACTTCCTTCACAGTATTATAACGTAGACAAAAGAGCCCCCTGGGGTCTTAAATTAATCTTTGCTACCTTAAAATACAATTAACAAACATGATTCTCCCCCCGCCAATTCCTTCCCTCAAAATGACACACAGCAAATTTAGGGCTTTCGCTTCCCTTACTTTTCATTTCTGCAAGCGTTTGAAGGCTTTTCCAATACATCAAGATACATGCTTTTTGTAGTGCTTAGGTCTAAGCATCAGCTTTGCACGACACAAGAGAGAACTGCTCAGCTGGCCGCCTCGGTTTGAGATTTGCGTTTATCACATCACAGTGACAGCGAAGATTTTGAAAGATGACGTTTGAAGTCTCTAACTGTGTGTACTGGACTACAGTAAAATCCCCAACAGGCAGTAAGAGAGAAAGAACTACATAAAGGCACAGTGGTTCCTTCAAATGGAAAGGATTAAGATATGACCACTCTGTTCACCAACAATAAATCAGTATGTTCGTTTCTAACTCGGATACATGCCCTGCTCCACTCAGCACTCGTGTTCTCCCAATTTTGTGAGAAATCCCAAGATGTGAAACATGAAGGGTGCACAGAACAGCGTAAGAATCCGATCTCTTTTCCCCAGGGAACTCAAGAACCAGGTACATTTACAAGAGGAACAGAGACTCCACCTTGTAAGAGGAGGTCTAAAGACATTTCTCGGGCTGTTGAGTCAAAACCTCTAATAAAAAGTTAAAAAAAAAAAAAATTACTTCCATCACGTGGAGGGATGAAGACCTTCACAGCTGAGGCAGGAACAGTATTTATTGCACCCTCAAATCTCTTGATGCCCTAGTGAAATCAAGTACAGGGACACAAGACATTTGCTTTATCTCATCCCCAGATCGCTCCCCATGAAGCTCTATTTCAGCCAAGACATAAGATGCAGAAACTAAAGGTTAATGCCGGTATGGAAAATGTGATGAAGCGAAGACGAAAAAGTGGTAAAGGAGGATGCTGACGTGTCTTAATTAGGAAAAAAAGATGGCTGGATTTGATAAAATTCAGTATTTGAGAGAAGGTGGGCTGGACATATGTTTTTACATTCTCATGCATCTCCAATAAATGATATACATAGGATTTCCTAGCAAAGGGAGAATGATAGCGGGACTGTATGAGTATCTCCATCGAGCACAGACGATAGGTTAGATCAACATTTTCTTTGTCACCTACTGAAGCTCTCAGGTAACTGATATGGGGATTCCTTAAGAGCTTGGTGGCAAGCCACAGACAGGATATTCTGGCACTATCAAGAAGAAACACAAATACACACACACAAACATAAAGATCTGTCCAAAATGAATCATCCCCTGTCAAAGTCTTTAGATGAAGCATCACGTAAAGGCATGTGCAGCCTCAGTCTAAGGAATATATGGCCTTATGCCACAGGGGCAGACACGAACTGGAGAAGACACAAGCCTGCAAAACATGTCAGGGCAAAGCAGAAGACCGCACTAAGCTAGACTCAAAACGTACAGACAGAAGAACAGTTGTGTTACAATAGTAGGGGCAATAAACCTGTGATTCTCTCTATCGGATCTTGGTTTTCGGATTTATTTATTTTTAAGCAAAGAACAGTTGACATGCCATAACTGGGAAAAGATGAGGCTTTTAAAGTTCGGTTCCCCACCAGCAGCAGATGACGGATGCATGTGCTCCGACTCCTCTGACTGCATCCTAAAGGATACACCACAGGGAGCTCATGGCCAGTGACACCCACTGCCCGCAGTGATCTTCACTGTGCCGAAGCACCGGAGTCTGACCCTGGTTACGGCACCAGACTCCATCCCGTGACTCTTCCTGGTCACAGCCCGTGTTTGCCTTCTCTGTAGCTCTCACTCCGCTGTGGGTGAAATCAGTCTGAAAGTGCGATAATCTAACGGGGCCACCCTCACCAGCAGAAAAATGATTTCTGGAGTGACTCAAGTGGGCTGCTGCCGTCTGCGGCTGGTAGGAATCACTCTGGTTGACTGAGAGCCAGAAATGAGGAGTACACGGAAGCCAGCACAAGACACAGGTGTAAAGCAGCCCTGTGTCCCAGCTTTCCAGAAATATACTGAAGGGCATTCTGCATCTAGAAACCTGAGATCTTCTGGAGCGGAGTGCCCGAAGAACACTGGGAAAACCCACAAACATGACACACGTCTTCAGTGGGGCTGGCTTTTCTGTAGCTGCACTTAGGCTGCGGCGGGGAACTGCCGGCGGGGCTCAGGCTGCAGCCAGGGCCGGGAGCTGCTCCTGCTCCCCAGGAGCGGTGCAGGAGCAGCCGTGCAGCTGCCAGGAAACCCCCCCCGCAATTTAACCTGCAATTCTTGAAGCGAAGGCATCATCACCTCTCATTTGTCAGAAACAGATGAACAGGGTTTCAGCAGAAATCGGTTAATTAAAAATGATGGCTTAGCAATACTGCTACACCTCATAAAGAAGTGTGTGATTTTTTTACCTTGGGACAATAAAGATTTTTTTAATTATTTCTTTTTTTAAAAAGTGTGACATTTACCTCTGGAACATAATCTACTGCTGAAAAATAATCAATGCTGTCTGTCACGTGCAGAGTTTAAGTCAATAAGCAGTGATGCCTATCAGCTATTGCTCTTCCCAGCCCACCAGCACTTGATCGCTGTATTAATAGTTTTAATGTAAACGAACAATGCAAACAGGTAATTCCAGCTCGGGGCGGAAATCTTGCACGCTCTTCAGGGGATGCAATGGCTGTTTGCACTGCTGAAACACAAATACTGCATCAATCTCTTAAATGCACAAACATAAGAAAAAAGAGAAATAGCACCCTTGATCAAGACAAGCTCTCCTGCACACTGACAGACACTGGAGGAAGCAAGCTTCTCCAGGAGCTACATTTTTTTTCAGAACCAGATGAAATACCTTGGCACCATCTCGAAACCTGACCCTGACTGTTTCTCAGGGAGTCAAGCTGCTCCGCTTAAAATCCTGGCAGCACCTCTCTCCTCCAGCGCATCGGGCGAACGCTTTGGTCTCAGCCCTTCCCAACAACACTTCTGCTGCAACTCAGCAGCGTTTTCCCAGCAGAGACGGGTCCTGCAGCTGGGGCAGGCGCACAGCAGCCCGGGCCAGGAGCTCCGCACGCCGCGGCAGCTCTGCAGCACGCAGGAAGGCAGCCGGGGCAGGAGCAGAGACCGGCAGCGTCCTCCCTCCCGCAGCACCACGAGCGCAGCACCACAAGGGAAACCCAGCCCACCTGCCCACCTAGCTGGGACCCAAACTGGGAAAGTTTAATATCGTCATCAATGACATAGACAGTGGGATCAAACTCAGCCAGTTTGCCAATGACCCCAAGCTGAGTGGTGCGGTCGACACACCTGAGGGACAGGATGCCATCCAGAGGGACCTGGACAAGCTCGAGCAATGGGCCCACGTGAACCTCATGAGGGTCAACAAGGCCAAGGGCAGGGTCCTGCACCTGGGTCAGGGCAACCCCCAGTATCAGCACACGCTGGGGATGAAGCGATGGAGAGCAGCCCCATGGAGAAGGACTTGGGGGTCCTGGTGGGTGAAAAGCTGGACAGGAGCCGGCAATGTGTGCTCGCAGCCCAGAAGCCAACCGTGTCCTGGGCTGCCCCCAAAGCCGCGTGGCCAGCGGGGCGAGGGAGGGGATTCTGCCCCTCTGCCCCACTCTGGGAGAACCCCCTGCAGTGCTGCGTCCAGCTCTGGAGCCCTCGGCACAGGAGAGACACGGACCTGCTGGAGCGGGGCCAGAGGAGGCCCCAGCAACGCTCCGAGGGCTGGAACAGCTCTGCTGGGAGGACAGGCTGGGAGAGCTGGGGGGGCTCAGCCTGGAGCAGAGAAGGCTCCGGGGAGACCTTCCTGCAGCTGCCAGGGCTGAGAGGGGCTGATAGGAAAGATGGGGACAGACTTTGTAGCAGGGCCTGTTGCAATGGGGCAAGGGGTAATGGTTTTAAACTAAGAGAGGGCAGATTCAGACTAGATCTAAGGAAGAAATTTTTGACACTGAGGGTGGTGAACCCCTGGCCCAGGTTGCCCAGAGAGGTGGTGGATGCCCCATCCCTGGAAACACCCCAGGTCAGGCTGGACGGGGCTCTGAGCAACCTGCTCGAGTTGGGGATGTCCCTGCTCATGGCAGGGGGTTGGACTAGATGGCCCTGAAAGGTCCCTTCCCACCCAAACCCTTCTGTGATTCTCAAGCCAGCACTGGGAGGCACCACTGGACAGAGAGATAGAAAGTATGGGGTACAGGGAGCTCCCCTGCGTGAGGGATGACCAAAGGGGTGACAGGTGGAGGGGGTGGCTCACCAGGGTCACTGATGGCGATAGGAAGAGGTGTAATGGTTTTAAACAGGAAGAGGGTAAATTTAGATTAGCTATATGGAAGAAATGCTTCACTGTGAGGGTGGTGAGACAGTGGAACAGGTTGCCCAGGGAAGCTGTGGCTGCCCCATCCCTGGAAATGGTCACGGCCAGGTTGGACGGGGCTTTGAGCAACCTCGTCTAGTGGAAGATGTCCCTGCCCATGGCAGGGGGGTTAGAACAAGATGATCGTTAAGGTCCCTTCCAACCCAAACCCTTCCATGATTTATGATTGCAGCCAAAATACGTGTGTCACATCAGCAGAGCTGGGGCCAACAAGGAAAGGCACATGGGAACAGTCTGTTTACTTGGGAGGTGGAAACCTAAAGATGTAAGGTAAAGCAAACCGTGGGCTGGAGGGGCTGCCCAGCAGCCCTGCACTGGATCTGCACGGAGGAGGGACAGCCATGCTGTTCCCCGACTGCAACGGAGGGGCTTTCACCCCCAGGGGGAGAGGGACAGGACCTTTCTCTCAGCGTTCAGCAGGCATCCCAGCACCATCTCCCCTTATCTTGGTGAATGCCGTCACGTGATCCACCATCTAACGCGCCACAGAAAAGTTCAATCATTCTTTGAAAACATTCATTTGTAAATTCAACACTAAAGAAATAAACAAGATTAATACTGGCTGCGTTTCCCGTTCCGGATGGATTATCACAACATCCTCTTCCTAAGGAGCGGATTCTGGCAAGTTGCTGCAGGTATGTAATTTTGAATCCCTTTTATTTCGTGTTTTGAGAAGACTGCTAGGCTGACTTGTTCAGATGGTTTGTTTTCCACCCGCCCACAGCTATTACAGCTTTTATCTCCTTTACAGTTTCCTCCACCATTGCCACTACCTGCTTTGCCCAGCACGCTGCCAGCACAATGCCCTAAGCTAAGGCAAGTTTAGGTGTTGCACAGAGAAATACCTGCCAGCCCCACCTCCAGCTGATTCATCTCCTATTCCCGTTCCAGTGCCAACCATTCTCAGCTCCACCACACAAGCACTTGGCAAACAACCTTCCTCTTCAGCAGCTTTTGCTCGAGACAAGCGGATAAAGAAACTATAAGAAAATCTCAGCTTGGATGTAAATGTAGCCTTTTTGCTTCCTAGAACTCTCCCTTGTTAAGATACAGGTTGACCAGAAGAATTCAACTCTTCACTCCTGGGAAGAAACGTCTGGGTAACAGAGGCTAAATCCAGCCAAGCCGGCTTTTCTCTGCAGGTCTTCTCCAAAGAGAAGCCAAGGGCTCCCCAGACCACAGGAGTAATTTGGCTGCTTTGAGCAAGGAACTTGCCTCCTCCCGCCAACTGCAGCCAGCGCCAGGGCTCCCATCTCTAACGTACACCTTGGTCACACACTGTAAGTGACTCAAGGAATGGTAAATAAAAATCCAATTAATCTGCAACTTATTCTACCCACTGTTTGCATGCTTTCCTATGCTGTGAAAGCTCTCGGGATATTTTGGATTCAGCCCATGGTGCTGAGCATGTAACCTCGCAGAGCAGACAGGCAGCAGGATGAAGTCCTGCACTTCCCAAAGGGACTTTGGGAAGATAAAGAGGAGGGAAAAAAAGGACAAAAGAAAAAAGTACAGCTATTACATTTTGTACGAAACTTCACAAAAAACACCCAATATTTGCCACAAACTACCTATTACTTTTCCACAAACGTAGCTCTCAGTGCTATTAGCCTACTCAAAAATGAGCAACATAAAGCATGTTCACTAGCAAGGAAGTGGGGTTCCCTGGGAGGCATTTCATGAAGTCCCTTTCAAGAACACGTAGTGTTGCGCCATGCACAACACCACTCGCCACGCACGCCAAGCCACCCCAAAACAAACCAACCCCGTATTTCTGAAATTGCTAACAGAAGTGCACGGAATTTGGCAAATGACTGACTGTATTTTCAAAACAGCTTAAATTGCATTTTACTGAAAACGTCGGAGGGGTCCTGTCAGAGTCTGGGAGAGGCAGGGGAACACGCAGAGCGAGGTGACCGCTCACATGCCGAGGAGCGTGCAAGGACGGCCGCTATCTTTGTACCAGCCGTTTCGCACATTAATGCTGCCGTGACACAGCCTTTTAAAGTTGGATGCAGCATGTCTCCTCGGCTCAGTTAATATCTCTTATTTCCTTCCAAGAGCCAACACAACTGGAAGGATTCATTCAAATCTCAGTTACTGCGTCTACTGCACAGACTGGGAAATGAGGTCGTAGCAGAGCAATGCACCTACAGTCACAAGCATGAGCCTGGCCCATGTGCTGCACACTCCCAGCCTGATATATCCAAACCCAAAAATGATCTTCCCAACACTCGGTCTGTGAGCGCTGCGTACCACTGGTACAGCTCCACCAAACACCGTTGGTGCAGGAATCGCTCTCGGCTTCATCTACATGGCGTACACTGCTGCCTTGCATGACCATGAGAGTCAGACAGGCACCAACGTCCCAGTGCCTAGGGAAGACATGGGAACTCTGTAAATCGCTGAAAATCACACAGGATTTGTCAGCATGAGGCAGTAGATTGAATTATTGCTTCTGTGTGCAAAAGCCATCGAGAGTAACTGCTGCAGGACAAGTCACTCTTCTCCAGGGTAATGAGTGCTTTTCCAAGGCAGACCAGTGGGAAAGACTGCAAGTAATGACAGGAGAGGTGTTCTGGCATGAAACACCTTTTTCTGGGATAGCTCTTGTCAAGCACAGGCCACCCAGGGAAGAGCTAAGGTGGGCTGCCCTGCCCTGCAGCAGTTATTCTCGCCAGCCCCAGGCTCCCCACACAGCGCAGGTCAGAAGAACTGGGGGACGTTCAGCTCCCTGACCCGCTGCTGTAATCGCAGTCCAAAGACCTACGTCAAACAGAAAAAGACAGCATTTTTCACGTGTAACGGCCATCCGCCGCCGCTGCCTGCGCAAGGAGGGACGGGATCGGTCTCTCCCATCGCGGCTGGCATCGGTTTTCCCTCTGACCGCTGGCCAAGGCTTGTGCTCCTACAGCGCGTACTGGCTGCCGGAGCGGTGACCCTTTGGGGTGTTGTATCACCCAGGCAACACAGTAAGATAATCTTTCTACTCTCAATTTTCTTGCTGCTTTTTAACTTCTGTCGTACCAGAATTTTCTGTTATTTTAGCTATTTAGCCTCTGTATCTAGCACCTTGTGACAGAGGCCAGCTGTACAGCGAGGCTCTGCAGCAGAGCTTTTACAGCCGGAGCTCAGATTGTTTGCGTCCAGTTTATTGCAACTTAAATCACGCTGCATTTCTCCCTCGCCTGCAGACAGGCTGGCACAGCCTGTTCTCCCTGCTCGCGTGTGGCCTTTTCTGCTCTGCTGCTCGGGTGCTGCTTCACCCCTTCGCTCCCAGCAACCGCGATTGACAGGGAAACCTGGGTGTACCTCAGGCTTGCAAAAGCTGCCGGAAAAAGCAACGCACACCAAGGAAAAATGATTTCTAAACCTTTTTTTTCTTTTCTTTTTGGAGGAAAGAAAGGAGAGAGGACACAATTTTACCAGAGTAGTTGTCTCGCATTGACTGCAAGAGGTCACATCGGGTTTGCAGCACTGCCTTTATGTTTTAAAGCTGCAAGGTAACCAGCTGTAAAATTTAACAGTAACCTCTTAAGCAAAAGAGTCCCAGCATGAAAGACACAAACTCAAAGCCTCAACTTTTAAATGAAAAGTTTTACAAAGTTTTACTTTGGGAATAGAACCAGGATGGATTACTAGAAAATCAGCAATCTTAGAGCAACTTACATAAGCATTGCTAAAATAAGAGAAAATATACACACTCAGTAAATTCTATACCGGTTATTTACATTCAAGTTGCAGTATGAGATAAAACACGCATAGGAATTACTAATTTTTTAATTTCCCTATGTGAATTAAATGGATCAGTGATGCCACTTCAGTAGCAGATGTTTTCAGACATAAGACAGGGAAGAAAAACCTTGGGGTACCGTTGTGGGACAGGCACTGTTCCCTCTAAAGCTGGCCTGGTGGCAGCTGCTCTGAGCATGAGAGCACAAATCAAAATACAAAAATTCCTCCATTCTTAAAAAACCCAAACCAAGCAAACAGCTCAATAAATTTCCCTAATGGCACCTGTAATTTTCCTGGCTGTCTATATCGAGCTTCAGTCCTTTCTTGGGTACTTAACACTCTGTTTTGTTTGCTACTGGACCCACAAGATAATGATGTAAAGCAACTGTTACAACGTGCTGATTTTCACTGGCAATAGGACGCACTCCCTGGCTTTTCAGGTTCAGAGCTATTGCTCCTCAAGGAATACCCGAACCTAAAGCCCCACCTTATTGACAGGAGCTTCTGGCACACCGGCTGAGAAGATACTCAACGCTAAGAGACCCTATGAAGTCTATTACCGGCACAGAGCTGCTTTTCCCTCTAGGTGCAGGTAATCTAAACACAATCCAGTTAACCGTAAATATTTAAAGTGGATGGTAAATCTCGCAGCGATAAATTAATCTAGTATTTGGTTAAGAAATTGTACAGCTTTAAACAAATAGTGATTCAGCTGATCTCAAAGTACTTGTCAAATACGCTTTTCATGTAATAAAGGGAAACAACACAGCTATATTGGATGCTATACTGAAGGAAACACGCCTTCCTCCACCCTGGAGAGTGGGCACCAGGCAAGGGACACTTAATGAAAGGCAAAAAAGCTCAGTTTGCTCAAAAAGCTCCAAAAAGTGCCACCTTCTGTCTGGGAAACGTCTCCTTTTCCTTGTGCTGCTGTTAACCCATGCCCGGACATTCAGTAAATAAGGGGTAACGCTCAGGACGGCAAGTAGCGATGACCGCAAGCGAGAAGGGCTGGGGGACGGCCGAGGGCCCGTTCCCGGAGCACTGCAGGACCCACGCAGACAGCTCGGTGCGGTACGGGAGGCACCGGCACGCACCAAAACCAGAGCGATGGGCGTCAGGGAGCCCAGCTGGTCCTGGGGCTGAGGCCGAGGGGCGCAGCGCTCCCCGGTCCCGGGCAAGCCCCCCTCACCCTCTGCTCCCCCCAGCAGAGCCCAGGGCACCGCCGTGGCTTGTGCCCAGCTGTGGAACAGACCACATCTGGTAGAATTCTGTCCTGAGGAGTGGAGCTACGGAAACCTCTCCTGAAATCCCACAGGCAACATACAGGTCTCACTTCGACGGCCTTTGCAGGGGTGACCAGGAGAAGTCACCGGGACAGATAACTCGGTGCGCAGCGTTTTGTCTCTTTTAACCCCAAACGGTGCCTTGAACCATCTGTGAGGAGACATTATGTCTCAGTCTCCATCGCTTGAGAGTTATAAAGAACAAAAATTTAAATTTCCTTTTCACCACAAATATCTATTGTTTTGAATGTTACCGCTTGTTTTCTTAAATTGCCCTCTCCTGTTTCACCTGAAGTCGTGGTATTTTGTGCTGGATAAATTCTGGAACCACAGGAACAGGACACCAGAGGGACACAGACACAGGAGAAGCAATCGCTTCCTCTTGCTTAGATTATAATTTTACCATACCCCTTCGCACTGGGATTAATTACAGAGCTGCGTCCCTGCAAGCAGGCAGACCTGTCTGAAGTAGGAAATGGCATGTCTGGAGTTTGGCATAGAAAATCAGACCTTGTGGGATTACAGGAGTGTCCTGAACAGCAAGGAAGCTGGCCAGGTGCCCCACTCAACTACCTGATGCTCGCTGAAGCCTCTGCAGCAAATCACAGCAGCCATCAGAGAAGCAGCTCTCCAGCCCCGGGGTGGGAAAAAGCTTCACTCAGCTTCACGTGGCAGTGAGGAACCATACCTTGGTGCCTGTGCTGTACGCCTCACCGACAACGGGGTGTCTCTGGTTCTGAGTCTGCAGGAAGCAGTCATGGTGCCCCCATCCAGGCTAATTTTATTTTAATGCTTTTATACCTGCAGTGAATAGAAGTATCTTCAAGAGAGAAGAAAAACCCTTGTCAAGAGGGAAGACAAACCCTTGAAATCCTGCACCTGTGAGCCACATTCCACAGCCAGCAGCTTGATTCTCGCAACAGCAGAGATGACGGGAGGCCATCTCCACTCGCCATCTGAACAGGAAGGTATCTGAAACCACTAAATCCATCACTGCGCGAATGCTACTTCTGCAGCTTAAAAGGTCACCGAGTACTTCCCGAAACTGCTGATTGCTAATGGCTGTTGAAAACTGCTGTTTCCCAATCCATTCCTTAGGGAATCAGTTTTAGATAAACTTCTCACCATATACTGCAGTACGATCTTGAGACAAATCCATTCAGTTAACCAGAAAATAGCAAATACTACCTTCTTAGAAGCGTTAAATCTCTACTTCAGCTCATAATTTAAAGGGTATTTCCTCTATTCACATAGCCGATACGTACGCAGATGGCAAAATCTGTAAACAAACCCCTACTGATCTGAAACGACCCGATCAGGACGGTTCGCTGCACGCTTTCATCTGCGCGACCAGAGGCGGTTCATGCTCCTGTGCCAGGACGGCCGCACGGCGAAACGGAATACCTCAAACGCAGAGAATGGCCATTAATCTCAAACCATTAAACGTAATTTACTTTGCCATTTATAGAGCATCCAAGAAATGCCTGAAAAATTCTCCCTCCAAGCACAGGAGTTACTGGGCTCGAGCCTTTGTCGGATGAGCAGCAATAGCAGGCACTCACCTGCGATGTCTCTGCCACCCCTGTGCAATGCCACTGACCGACCAAAGCGCTTCACTTGTAACACAGGCCAAGTATAAATAAAGCAGCAAATCGTGCCTGCCTGAATGAACATACGCTTTTTAATAACTGGAAGCAAAAAATGGCTGATTGTATAACCTAGGCTTCTAATTCACTCAGCTTAGATCTCTGCCAAGCTTCATAAATTTCCCTTGGTTTACTCTGTGCAGCCAGTTTTCCCAGGATTTGCCTCGCTACACCTTTTCTCAGGAATCTGGATGCAGACTGAAAACAAGAAAAGACTGCACTAACAGCTGGATTTAAAAAAAAAAAGGAAGAAATAATGGAAGCGCCTTATCACTTCCCACTGGCCAAGTGCTGCGCAGAAAGCAGAAAAAAAAAAAAAAAAAGACAAAAAGCCTGAACTTCCACATTAGATTGTTAGCACGCCTGCGTCCCGCAGAGTAAAGGTACATCCTAGCTGCTACTCCAGCAGCAGACCGTCGCAGATGCTTAAAAAAATCATGTAGAGAACAGAGGAAGCACAAAGTGGTATTTTCGATGGTGTAAACCTCCAGCTGTCAGCAACCCAAGCTGTGGGAGTTCCTGAGCCAGAATTTGTGCCCGGACTACTGTATTTGCACCATGGTAAGGAAGTACCCCTTCGCATTCATTTTTAACCTCCCGCACAGAGGACACAAGACAACTAAAAGGGAGAGAGGGGCACCGCGTAAGAGGGCTCAAATCGTGCACAAGCAGCACAGTCTGCCTTAAGAATCCATCTCATCTGCACGATGCCAAGCACAAACAGGCCCTGATCACGCAAGGTTCCTGTTCACCTCACAAAAACATCTAAAGCTCATGAGAAAGACGTGAGTAAGAGGGAGAGAGACAAAGGTACCTTTAATAAAGAGACAGTAGACATGAGCCAGACGGAACGAATGCAAAAGAAGCAGCGCCGAGATAAGCATCAGAGGGCTTCGATTGCGCCAACAGAGCCTATAATCAGCATCAAAGGAACGCAGTCCCTCATTCCCATCCAACCTAAATGTCTTCCCATCCAGCCTACCCTGCTAGTTTTCCTTGTCCAGAGGCGGGTCACCTGCAGCCTGAGTCACTGAGGGGGCCTTGGGGGCCCATGGCAGCACCTTCCCTCCAAGCAGGCAGGGTGGCTGCCCTCCAGCAGATCCCCTTCGGGGCAGCTGCGAGCCTCGCCAGGCGGTCAGCGCCGCAACGCGCAGCAAGGACGGGAAGGTTTCGCCCTACGGACATGGGAGATCCCAGCGGGACAGTGGGTCCCCACCCCTGCGAGCAGCAATCGGAGATGGCAATGCAAGCCCAGCAGGCAGGATGCCTCCGGGCTACAGAGCTGCTCCAGTAAATCCAGAGGCAAGCTGTTCCTGTTTCAGGGATGATTTACCTGTGGGAGGGTGCACAGGGCAAAGTTTGGTTCACACAGATCTATCTTTGCTGTTCAATACTGAACAGACACAGATCCTCTTGACAAACAGCCAAAGGACTTTGAATTTTGGTACTTACAGAGAGGAGGCCCAAACAGCACCGTGTCCAGCGCTTTCAGCTGCAGCTTCTGCCTGTGGCTTCGATCCGTCATTTTCAGAACACTTCCCATCATGGTAGCGTTGTTCACTGCTAGCCTGTAAAACAAAAAATATAAAAAAAGACATAGGCGTGGTGATATCCATCTGGATTAATAACTGACCAAAAATTAGTAACATGGAGGCTACAGGAGGAGAAATGCCACGAGCGGGCCTTGAAAGCTGCCTGCTTAGGCTATCAGGACAAAAGTTGTCCCTCAAATACTGTCATCTCTGATCTAGGGTATCTCTATGAGTTAAGCAGCAGTGTCTTTGGCTTTACTGAGAGAGAGAAGGAAAAACCAAGGCCACGACTATTTCATTAATCCTAAATCACTGATTTCCTATCAAAACTGATCTTTTGGTGTCCTACCAATCACTAATTTGTTTTTTTTAATCGAGCCTATATTGCTAGCCTTTGACATCTTATTCCATAGACCCGAAGACCATACTTCTCACTTGGCAGAAATGTGGACACACCATGCACTGCCCTGAAAACCTTATTTTATTCCCAGTTAATTCCTTCTTCCCAGTCAGTTCACAAGCCCCTTTTCAGCAACAATAACCTTTACCCAAAAAGCTGCACTGAGTTTTTTCAAACCTGTTATGAGTTTAGGCCAACTCAAGTGTTGGCCTTGAGGAATGCAAGGCTTAGAAGTCTCCTTTGCTGGACCATCAAGGGGAGTGAATTAACACCAGCACATACCAGTACTGGGTGGTACAGAGATACATAACCAGTAACCCTTGAACTGGGAACTTAAACGCTACTTAGGTGCAGCCCGGAAGGCAGAGATGCTCCTTTGCTCAGGATGATGAACAATGGCAGAGAAGCTCCATGACTGGGCTGGGGTTACGAAGGAAGGCTGTGGCAGAGCCAGGGTGTAGCCTAGGTCTGCTCTTTTCCAGGTCAAGGTTTTAACTCTGAATATGTGGCTTCAGGCATAGGCAGGTGAAATCTAGCACACAAACCAGGAAGGACAGTATTCATGACCACACAATTGGGACTGCAGCCTTTCACAGCAGATACACACTCGCTTACGGAGAAGTCACTCCCTGCAGAGAGGACTACAGCAAAGCCAAAGCCTCTAAACACAACCGAAGTGGAACAGGAATGAGACTTGGCTCTGTACATGTCGAGGAGTTGCACGTGATGTTATGAGCTGCCTCAGATCTGTTTTTCTCCCTGGCATGCATCCCAGAGGAACACAAGACAATGCAGTGAGCACTGACCTGGGCATGGCATGTCCACTCAGCTGTAACTTTCTGAAGGTCTCTTCGTACTGTGGCAGCTCTACGTAGGTAATGAGCCACTGAACCACCTCATCAACTGTCCAGTTATACACTGTAGGAGAGGTAGAAAACAAGCAAGCTGCTTAATATTTTTACTAAGCAACAACAATGATCAAGCCTGCAACAACAGCATTAACTTCACCAGACATACCTCATCCTACCACCTTCACCAAAGGAAAAATAGCTGCAGAGTTTAAACACACTCCTACTAAGTATGCAGTGAGCTGGGGTGGGGACGTTAAATCCTGTAGACTATTAGACAACAAATAACCCCCCTGGGTTACTCCAGGCATCCCTGCAGGTCCTCAGCCTCTACCGGGTTGCTTGTGTGATTATTTTTGCTAGTCTGTTCCATACACGAGGGGCTGCTACAGATTGAGCGCAGGCATGATGGGCTGCCGCAGGTCTAGCCTTAGACACCACCACCCCGGGCACAGGGACTGGTGCATTCCCAACGGCAACTTCTGACAACAAGCCATACAATCATAGAATTGTTTGGGTTGGAAGGGACCTTCAAAGGTCATCTAGAAAGAAACATTTCATGGTGGTTGATTTTACACTGTGCTTCCAGCTCGGGAGAGAAAAACACGCAACGGGGCCGCCAGATAAAGGAACAGCCTCAGACAGTGCTGGCGCAGGTGATGGCTCACTGGCAGCCTTTTGCCATGTCACCGGCAGGGCCCGAGGCCGAGGTCCTCGCAGAGACAACACCCAAAGTGCTGGCAGATGATAAGTGAAACCACTTCATTTTCTACCATCCCAGCGATGTTGCTGTCTCCCAAACTCCCAACAAAGTACGTTCATCCTCACCACACGCCCAAATTCAGGTAACGTATCTGGCAGCACACTGAAAGCTTCAGCCTCTCCTCCAGACCCGTGGACCACGGGAGCACCAATTAAAAAAAAAGTGCATATGGAGAAATGCTGTAAGAAAATGGTTGTAAACAGCTTGAGAAAGTGATGTGCAGGAGGAGGTGGAGCGGGTGCAGCAGCCCCACTGAGCCAGGTCAACTTTCCTCCCTAGCTGCCTCATCTATGGATTTGTGGATTATTTTTTGAGCCGACACACAGCTCCGAAGCCACAGATAAGGAAACCTTTGGAAACGAAGCTTCTGCCTTTGCCACTTAGTTTTGTCGTACTTATAGCAATGGTGCGAAGGCAAAGAAAATCATGCAACGGATTTTTTCGTAGGACAGAGCAGGGTTTATTGCCTCATGTCTTTGCTTAGCGCAGGCCGAGCTCTTGCGGCATTTAGCCAGCCTCTAGCTACCCAGAGTGCTGTGCTGGCCGTCACCCGCTGCTGACGGTCACCACCTCGCACGCTTCTGGCCCAGCATCCGTCAATCTCTCCCACACGCCCTTTCCAACAGCCAAGTGGAGAAAAGGCCCTTTCACTGCTGGCTCTGAGGGCCACATCGCTGCTGAGTTCAGAGCTGTGTGGCACTTCTTAAATGTCAACAATGAGTTGTCCCACAAATATGAGAAACATCTCCCAGCTTGCTCCAGCGAGCTAAACGCCTTCGATGGAAAGACGACAGAGCGGACAGGACGAGAGCCAAGAGCTGAGCAAAGGAGAGCAAGACTTGAAAAGAAGATGTCATCTCCACGTACACTTGCAAGATGACTCACAGATGCAGGCTGGCAAACGCAAAGCCAGCAAACTGCCCTCGCTTAAGGAACTCCCTATAGTTAATGGTCGCTGGCCAACAAACTGTGGGAAACTCATCCCTGTGGCCACAAGCAGGATGTTGAAGCTGAAGCGGGCAGGGAAGCCCGGTTCCCTGGATGGCGGCACTGCCAGCATCCCAGCGCAGCGCGACAGCAGTGCTGCAGGGCACGAGGCCGGACAGCCCGGCCACCGCACGCAGCTGTCAGAGACCACCAAGCACCCACCAACCAGCTGGGGAGGCAAATGGTGTGCACCGTGGGCAGGACAGCGTCAGCTCTGAAGAGCCTGGTGTGAGCTTCTAACCCCTCCTAGGAGCATCACGGGGTCTGGAAGGAGTTATCAGAGACCACCTCAAAAATGCTTTCTAAAAACCTCAAGATACAAAAATTGATGATGACCCAGGTACAGACCGACCGTGGAAGAACTGAGCGCAGAAGGTGCCCAGGCTCAGGGCTTCACCACCCCCGAGACAGAGCGCTGCGAGGACCAGCCCTCCCACTGACGCGTCCCAGCTTAAAGACCTCGGCACAGCGTGTGACATTAAAGACGCTGCATTGCGGCACCTGCAGCTCCCCCCCGGCCTGGCAGCGCTCTCCCTGGCCCCACCACTGATGCAGGGCTTGTCCCCCGAGGCCCCTCCGTGACCCCACGCCACACCAACAGCCGTGCTCCCACACCAACAGCCGCGTCCCCATGCCACGCCAACAGCCACCTCTCAGCCTCATGCAGCAGCCCCCCCGCAGCCCGGCCCTGCCGGGGCCCGGGTTCCTCTGAAGCCCTGCGCTTCCCTGTCTCTCTTTTTGGCCCTCCGTCCCCCGAGGTGTTTATTTCAGGAAGAAATCGCTGAGAAAAGAGCTGGCGGCGTCAGGCAGCACGCTGAAGCGCAAAGATGAGCAGCGGCCCTGCCCTGCGTCCCTTGCTGCAACAACCCGCCCTGCTACTGCCACGGCCTTGGGAGAGCCGCGCTGACCAAGGGCTTTATCTGTCATGTCCAGCACGCTGCAAACGCATCACAGTCTCTCTGGTTTTGGATAATTAGGTTTTAGCTCATGCATATGACCAGGCACAGCAGCAACGGCAGCTAAGAGAAGCACCCAGATGCCAGAAACGGGCATAGCTGCCCTGGGCACCCGTCCCCGTCAGACCTCGGGTGCTGCTGCTCACGCCCGCACGAAGGCGCGGACCTTCTCTACACGCCCGATTCTACGAGTTTTACGACTGGGGTTCCAACGCCAAGGTTAGGCTCCATGTGAGACTCCCCTCTGGAAATCAGCAATTCATTTTGTCGGCCGGATACGCGGAATGACGAGAAAGGAAAACAAGAGCGGTAATTAAACCCGACACAAGGAAAACCGTTATGCCACAGCAGCTGTACCCAAAGGCATGGCATGGCAGCTCCCGTGCATGTCGGAAGCAGGGAGAGAGCAAAAGCAACACGGCAATTAAGGGACCGGAGGAGTATCATGGGATGTTCTCCTCCATCCCTTAATGATTTCTACTCTTTCCCAGCCGACATTAAAATATACTTCAGGCAAAGCAGTCTGTGAACAGCTGTACAATACACTAAGTATTTCTTACACGAGGCTTTCCTTGAACACAGGAGACGAAGCAACTCACTAGCATCGTCCCGACTTGCAAGTGGTTGGGACAAGAATTTCCAACACGTGGCTGCCCACCTCCACAGGATGGAGAGTCTGGTGCTGGATAAACAACTCCAGGATCCTGCACAGAACCGCTGTGTTTTCAAATCACTGTTCAAATGCTGTACCTAAGTATTTATTTAGTCCTCCCGGGACTGTGACGGACTGAAACATTACTTACAGCTATATCTATACAGTGCTTTGAAAACACATCCTACCTCAAAGTAATGTACAGGCTAACACAGAAAATCAACTACAAATGGAACAGGCCACAAATGAGAAATGGAAAACTTTATCATTTATGAATTGATCAGAAGATTAAAATCCAATTTTTCAAGCGATGGGGATTGTAAGATTACCTGATCTTGGAGGAGAGAGAAAAGGGAAAAGACTGTAAGTGAAGGGAAGAGCAGCAATTAAGAGTATCAGAAAAAAAGATGTCCCAGGTCTTGAGAGCAACATGATGACAAGAGTACTGGGAGAAGAGGAAAAGCACAAGAGGAGGACTAATGGGCAGCCATTGGCAGAAACGGTCCATGCCACGGACCACAGAAAGACCCGATACACGAATGTGATCTGCATCAAAACGCCACTCACGATGCAGTAAGTAAATCAAGATGCATCACACAGTCAACACTATGCCTATGTTCTGCAGAAGTGCAACCATTCTACTTCTATACCCTTCCCTACATCTTCACTTTCAAGGCACTGAAGATTTTTCTTATTAATACTACTGGTCTTAAGATAAAATACTGTTCTGTAATGAAGCCCAAAATCTGAGAATAAAAAGTTTCTTAACTAGAAAGAACAAGGAAAAATGAATTTTAAGATCTCTCAAAAAAGAAATCCCAAAATTCTGGTTGAGGAAAAAGTAAAAGTGAAATCTTGCATTTTCCTGACCACCTCGAACACCCTCTCAATGCCTGGAACAGCCAGTGCTGTAAAATCCCCGGGCGTGGGGCAGCCTGTACACAGCAGCTAGCGAAGCACTAGCAACCTTTAACATTTCTTCCAAGATTCAGCAGTTTCCCACCAGTGACTGAACTTCCTGGGTTAACTTGCAATGATGGATAATACCATTTCTTAACAGCTTGCAGCTTATTTCTACATCGAATGTATTTATGTACACTTCCAGTTTTAGCACCTTATTCCACCTTCTTTTCACTAGATTAAGGAGCTTTTCAGGTTCAGCAAATTTCTTCCAAGGAAAACATGATCTGCAGGAAAACTCCCACGCAGCTCTACTGAATATTTAGGATGCTATGACTCCATAAAAATACCATCTGAAACTGGGTATTTGAAGGAGAACCTGGAATAGGACAGTATTTGGCTCTATTTTAATACACATTTATAGGGGCAGAGAAACAAAACAACAATATATACTTTTACGGACATACTCAGATGCCAGCATTAACAGCTGGGAAGTACCAAGACCAACGAAATCCTGAAAGCACCCCCCCAAGGAAGCTGGAAGAGTATTTGTACAAGGCAGAAGCAGCATATCGTTCCTGGGAGGTACACGCGCCACTGCCAAGGTTATATGAAATCCGAAGTGTTTATCACTGTTACGGAAGGGGGGTGGAGCGGGCTGTTTCAATCTGCTTATTTGTCTTTTTTACCTTCAGATGTCTTCCAGGCCTTCCAGAGATCTTCCACACTAATGAGCTTGTCTTCTCCATGGAAGGTGCTGTGCTTGACCGTTGGGTCATGATAATTCAAGTCCTCCCTCAAGAACTAGGAGAAGAATAAACAGCGGGATTATTCTTTAATTAATCTTTTAGAGAGATGAGAAGCATTAAAAAAAAAAAAAACAACCTTTCACCTGTCTTCCTTATTATTACATCCACAGGCTGTCACATAATATCTCTGGTCTTTCAGCCTCTGATCAGAACTACATCATCTCCCTAGTTCATAGAATCACAGAAGGGTTTGGGTTGGAAGGAATGTTTAAAGGTCATCTCGTCCAACCCCCCTGCCACTGGCAGAGCCACCTTCAACTAGATCAGTTTGCTCGAAGCCCCATCCAACCTGGCCTTGAACACTGCCAATGATGGGGCATCCCCAACTTCTCTGGGCAACCACTTCCAGTGTCTCGCCTCCCTCATCCTAAGAAATTTCTTCCGTATGTCCAATCTTTAAACTTTCTCATAAAAACTCTTTATATATTGAAAGGCTGCACTAAGGTCTCCCTGGAGCCTTCTCTGCTCCAGGCGGAGACCCCCCAGCTCTCCCAGCCTGTCCTCCCAGCAGAGCTGTTCCAGCCCTCGGAGCATTGCTGGGGCCTCCTCTGGCCCCGCTCCAGCAGGTCCATGTCTCTCCCGTGCCGAGGGCTCCAGAGCTGGACGCAGCACTGCAGGGGGGTCTCCCCAGAGCGGCTGAGTTGCTCTAATACAGGACACCACCTATACAGACCTGCACCCTACTTCTGGCTGAATGCACTTTCCTCTACTTCCAGTTTCAGGATTCTACTCTGCCGCCCTTTTGCCAAGCAGCTCTCTGCCAGCAGATTTCCATCCGGGGCCGTGCTGACAATAAGAAGCAAGTCAGTTCAGGAGCTTCAGCTTCTCATTAAGAAAAGCAATCTTTCCAGACACCAAATCATTCTGCTTGTTCTTTTCCAACCAACTGCTTTCCGAGTCCTTCACCGACACATCAGCGTAAGAGGTCACAGCATTTCCACGAGGCACACCCATACGTATGGCAGCAATCACCCCTCTCTCCTGCTACTCCCTCTCTCTTGGCACAGAAATCAGAATCTTCTTCTGCCGCCTGCGCCCTCCTCGTGGAGAGACCCCATAACCCCAAGAGCGTCTATCGGAGGAGCGAGGGAGTACTTCTGAAATCGAGCACCCCGTTAGGAATCTCCCCTTCTCCGATATCATCTCATGGTTATGGAGTAACACAACCTGTAAACCTAGAAATAAGAGGATACGTCCTATTATGAGAAACAGTAAATGCTCAAAAGTTTACCACACGGCTGTGGCAGATGATGCCTGCAGGCGGGATACAGAAAACAGAGTGTGCAACAGCAGCATTAACCAAATAACGCGGGAAGGACGGAGAAGAAAAACCGAATGACGGGGTCCTTGCTGTCCCAGTGCTCTGTGGAGAGAGGGTGCACAGGAGAGCAGCGGAAACACGGAAAAAAGCTTTTTCTAAGGAGGAATCACGCGAGGCAGCCGACGCAGAGCAGCAGGGTCTTGGTATTTACAGAGGGGTCTTGAGGGAGGGAGGGGAGCCGGGCTGGGGCAGACAGAGCAGCGACCACCCTCAGCACAGGAATCTTAACCTGGAGTCCTGGAACCACCCGGTAACAAGCACAGGTGGAATACAAAAGCTACTTCAGACGCTCAAGAAAATACGGGAGGATATAAACTGTTCCGTATAATCACGGTAACACTTTTTTTTAATTATTATTATTTTAGCCTTTTGTAACCTTGTTCCATTACTGCAAATATATGCTTTCAGGTAGGTGTTATCATTTAACCTTTTTCCTTACAAAGCCGACACTGCATGAACAGCTGAACAACTCAAGCTACTCCTTGCAAAGACTAGGCAAAGCTTAACATCAGGTTTTCTGGGTTTCAGCAAATCCTCAGCTTCCAGACTATCCAGAAAGCAGTGGGAGGTTTGCCAGCTGAAAAGCACTTTTTTGGTTCTGTAAGACCTCGTATGTGATTGCATGAAAATGTAGATCATCAAAATCACCCGACGCTGCCAAGCAAGAGTCTCTGCTGTTTTGTAGGAGTGTCTGTGTCGATGCGAGTTCTGCCAGCGATTACTTTACATAATTCACACACCACGCTCGCTGGTGGAAGCTCCTCTTCTGCCACATCCAGAATGAACAGAAAGTGCAGCCACAGAAGAACAGAACTGCCCTGCCCATTGCTCTTCTGGCATTCCAGTAGATATCTGAGCAAATGAACTTTAGGGGACTGAGAATAACAATATCTGTAACCACAGATAACTACATATATAGCTACATATTAGAAGATATTAAAAAATAATATATATTTGCTTTTATTTTAGATATGCTTTATAGAAAATTAGTGTGTATATAATATAAAATAATTGTATCTATAATAATATGTAAATAAATACTTGTATTTTTATATATATCTCAAATAAATCATTAGTCAAGTATTTTTAGCTGCTGCACAAAACTGACAGATCAAACTGAATATGAACATTCTCTGCAGTACATCTGAGGATTTCTGTTCCTGGTAAGACAAGCCAGGAAATTTTCAGTAAGTATATGTGTTGAATTGATTTTAATACAGATAGACAGAGTATAATAAATTAATATACCCTAGGCTTTTGGGATTCCAGACTTCTCTTCAAATTATATCATCACCAAAAATTCAATTAAATGGCACAGTAGAATAAGCTTTATGTCAATGGAGTAAGAATCAAAAAAATTACTGTTAGATTTGACCTGCACCTTCAGATCAAAACAAATACCATCTACAGGAGGTGAGGCATTGAAGCATTTTCACTGTAGGCTGAGCCACTAATGAAAAACATGTATATATTGTCAATAGGGTCTGCAGATACATCCCAGTTCACCCAGGGAACACAGCTGTCACAGCGATGTGCTCTGGTGTGTTCCCACGTCCTCCCATCTCAGGAGAAGACGGGACAGAAACAGAAGACACCAAAGAAAAGTGAAGAAAATAGTATTTAAAAAAATTAAGGGAGAGTGCAAGAAAGACTTAACAAGATTTGAGACTATGCTGCATGCAGGCGGGATTCATGAGATGCGAGGTGAGCAAAGCGCGTGGAAGTCAAACAGAAGAAAGAGGATCGCTCACATTCCAGTACCTAACACATACAACAAAATTAAAAGGTAATTCCACGTTCAAACGCCTGCATGCATCATCCAGTGCACGATTACCATGCAGCCTTCTTTATTACAGGCCGTTTAAGTGTGTAACAGAACTACACACACACACAAAAAAGTCACCTCTAGATAAGGAGATAGCTTTTTAATATCAGATGGGGTATGAAAAACATCTGTGAAAGTTGTAACTTCCCAGGCTCTTCACAAATCCAGCGCAGATGCCACCGAGACCGCTGGCAGCTGGAGCCTGGTGCCTCTCTGCCCTCTTGCCTTCCAGCCCACCGACAGCTTCGGCTGTTCTTCCCGTCTTGCAGACAAACACGGAGAATGGGTGTCCGTGTTTGCTGCCACTGGGGTCTCCCGCCGGCGTGCCGCACAGCGGCAAGGCGCCGGCAGGCAGCCGTGCCAACCGGTGGCAGAGCGAGGCGACGTCGTCGGCCTGCCGGCTCGTTAACTCGTGACCGCGAGGGAACGTGGCAATGTCACCCGGTGCTGCGCGGCACGCGGCTGCCAACTCCCACCGGGACCGGAGGCATCAGCTGCTGCTCTGTATATTTAGCTCGGGGAGCGCAGAAAGGAAAAGTGATCTCTTGCAGCTTTCCTTCAGCACACGCTCACCAAAACAAACCGCCAAGGACTCTCTGGAGGGGACGGTGCCGGCTGCAGCGAGAACATCCCTATAAGCAAGCGGGGAGGAGGATGCGGGATGGGGCCGTCACCTCCTCTGACGAGCTGTTGGTGCACGGCACGGCCCCAGAGGCTGGAGGAGCCGGGCTGCGTGCACCAAAGCCCAGGGAAACCTTAAAACCAGGTTTTCCCTTCGCATCTTCTGGGGCAAAGACAAAAAAGACGACTAGTGCAAATACAGCAAGTTAGCCGAACTCTGCCTAGCATGTTCCGCCAGGCTGCCGGCGCCATGCGGGCATCTCAGCTCTGCTCCTCTGACCCAGGCTAGAAAACAGAGATGTTTTCAGCTGACTGCTGATCCACTAGCTCCGCATCTGGTACCGTCAGGCACGTACTACTGCCAAACACGCTTTCTCCAACCGCCACGTGCTGCCAACCAGCACAAATCGACGGCAGTTCCTGTTGCACAGACAACACCCCCGATGCCAGTGGCGCTCAGGGTGCTTTTCAGAGCCCACCATCACACATCTGCTGCACAAACAGTTTTCAAGGTGTATAGCTCTCATTTTTCCCCCATTGGAGGGACTCCCCACAGATTTCGCATGCACATATAACTGTACTGATATGCTAATATATGCTATATATATGCATACGTACTAGCGATAGGACGAGAGGAAATGGCCTCAAGTTGTGCCAGGGGAGGTTTAGGTTGGATATTAGGAAAAATTTCTTCCCTGAGAGGGTGGTCAAGCATTGGAACAGGCTGCCCAGGGAGGTGGTGGAGTCACCACCTCTGGAAGTGTTCAAAAAACGTGTAGACGTGGCACTTCAGGATATGGTTTAGCAGGCATGGTGGTGTTGGGTTGATGGTTGGACATGCTGATCTTAAAGGTCTTTTCCAACCTTAATGATTCTGTGATATAAAGTAGTCACGGGACTCCCAGATGTCCAAAACAGCAGGCACAGGAACCACTGCACAAAAATACTGACCTAACTGCAACCCATTAAAAACCAGCACTTCAAAGTGTTAAAGACCTGGCTGATCCCATCCTTGGAGATACCCAAAATTCAAGAGGGCTGCCTCTGGGGGCCCTGCCTGGGCAGGGGCTGGACAAGGCCACCTCCCAAGAGCCCACCCAGGCCACCTCCAGCCTCTGCCAGTCTGCGAATCCGCAACAAAACCAGAAGGAAACGCAGCCAACGAAGAGTCTCACCACTAAGTTCAGAGAAAGACAAACCACGATCACACCATCAAAAAGCAACGGGAACAGAACCACTGCTACAACCAACGGCCAACATGAGCAGAGATCACTGCGGGAAGACTCAGCCTGTAAATGCTGCTTGATGTCACGATTTCTTTTATAATTTAACGGCTTTCTGTATATGATGAGAAGGAACAGAATCCAAGGCACACAAAAGCCAGCTGCTGCACACCTCCAGAAATGCCCACCCGTGGGAGAACTCCTCTGTGAGAGCAGTGGGGCGGCAAGGAGTGGGTTCCTGCACAGACACCAAGGGGAACTGCAGTTTGGGGAGGGAACACGTCCAGTCCCTGCTGAAGCCACCCACATTCCTGACCACCACCACCAGAAGATTACCTCTGTTTCGGGAGGCAAACACTTTCTCAGTGTCCTCTGCTCACGGCCGCTCTGGCCCAGGCTTCCAGCAAGCGCTGGAGGCAGCGGCAGAGACCCACGCACTCCCAAGCAGGACTACACACCCCCTCCAAAAAAGGTTACAGAACTGTTTCAGGAGTATATAACCTCGTTAAACACAGGGACCCACATTTTAATTCTCCACCGGCCAAATCCTGTGACCAGTATGCTTTTCTCCACTCTAAAAGGGGTGGGGAGGTTCAGTTGCACAGGTTTCTTGGTTAAGACAAACTTGTTGTCTCGGTAGGTGAAAGCACGCTAAAGAATGAACAGTTCCATGAAGTGTGATTTTCTGGAGGCTTTTTATTTCATGTTTTTTTTTAATCTGCAGAAACTCCACCTACTCGGAAGATTTTTGCATTTCCCCCTGCACCTTTACGTCGCTCCCATATCCCTGGGTCCCTGCTCACCATCCCTCCTGAGCACCAATAACCACCCGGGCAAGAGGCGCACGCGTGCACGCGCTCGCTGCTGGGCACGTGCTAAGGGTCCAAAACTGACCTTAGCGGCTGCAGAGCTCACCGTGCACCGCTTCTCTCAGCACGCCCACCTTAGCATCTTTTCTGAGCTACCAATTTTCATTGAAGTTGCCGAAAACTTTTGTCTTCAAGCTCTTTCCTGCTAACGTGCCTGACCCCAGGCAGCGGGATCAGAGGCTGAGAGGAGCCAGGGACTGATGAAGCAGTAACATAAACACTGTTTCCTTAGGAAACCAGGCTAACAGCATCCGAGAGACTCGTGTGTGTGAACCTACATCAGAGTTGCCCCTAAACAGCTGGAGCTGCCTTTGGAGTGAGTGCGAAGAGCAGAAATAGATTGCTAATTAGAAGATTTCCCCATGAGGGACAGTTCTTTGATTTTAATCGAGGTCACTGATGTCATCTTAAACTTCATTGAAAATTCACTTCCAGAAAGGAAAAATGCAATGATGACTTAAGGACAGCATCAAGTTGTCAGACAAAATTTCATCTATGATTAGAATATTTTAAAAATACAGTTACCTGTCTGTCTCTCCCCTTCTGCCCCGTCAGGTCTTTTAGTCCAAACAAAACATACCCGTAAGTTACCCCTAAAGAGATGGGGCCGAAATAGTAAATGCAAATAGAGATTTCTCAGCCGACCAGGGAAACCCTGCTATGGGAGCCAAGGGCTTGCTCTCCCGCAGCCGAGCACCCGTGGTGCAGGCGCCCAGGCACAGGCACCACGTGGCTCCACCACCGACGTCCGTGAGACCCACGTTCTCTGCTGAAGCCTGCAGATGCTTCTGGAGAACAGGTGATTAAACCCAAGCTGCAAAATTACCTCGGCCCTACCCTCAACAGAGGAAGGGTTTGGGGTTTTTTTTAATTAAAGGAATTAACATAAGATGAACACAAAGACAAGCAGCAGAACTGTGGTTTTCCATGCAACTCATCCAACTCGGCTCAATCTCTGTGAAAGGCCGGTCAGTCACCATCGTGTGCTGTTCTGAAACTACATTAAGATGTTACTTAGCTCACTTTGTCCTGTCACAAATCCACTTACTGAAAAAAAAAATCCCAAGTATATAAACCTACATTAAAGTGAGACTAGTCAGAACAACTGTTTGCAGCACACTGCAAGAGCTTCCACCTCACATTAGTAACCCCCAAATCACAGAATCACAGAAGGGTTTGGGTGGCAAGGGACCTTTCAAGGCCATCTAGTCCAAGCCCCTGCCATGAGCAGGGACATCCCCAACTCGAGCAGGTTGCTCAGAGCCCCGTCCAGCCTGACCTGGGATGTTTCCAGGGATGGGGCATCCACCACCTCTCTGGGCAACCTGGGCCAGGGGTTCACCACCCTCCGTGTCAACAATGTCTTCCTTAGATCTAGTCTAAATCTACCCTCTTTGAGTTTAAAACCGTTACCCCTTGCCCCATCGCAACAGGCCCTGCTACAAAATCTGTCCCCATCTTTCCTATCAGCCCCTCTCAGCCCTGGCAGCTGCAGGAAGGTCTCCCTGGAGCCTCCTCTGCTCCAGGCTGAGCCCCCCCAGCTCTCCCAGCCTGTCCTCCCAGCAGAGCTGTTCCAGCCCTCGGAGCATCGCTGGGGCCTCCTCTGGCCCCGCTCCAGCAGGTCCATATCTCTCCTGTGCCGAGGGCTCCAGAGCTGGACGCAGCCCTGCAGGGGGTCTCCCCAGAGCAGGGCAGAGGGGCAGAACCCCCTCCCTCACCCTGCTGGCCACGCGGCTTTGGGGGCAGCCCAGGACACGGTTGGCTTCTGGGCTGCGAGTACAGATTGCCAGCTCCTGTCCAGCTCTTCACCCACCAGGACCCCCAAGTCCTTCTCCATGGGGCTGCTCTCCATCCCTTCATCCCCCAGCCCATACTGATGCTGGGGGTTGTCCCGACCCAGGTGCAAGACCCTACCCTTGGCCTTGTTGACCCTCATGAGGTTCACGTGGGCCCATTCCTTGAGCTTGTCCAGGTCCCTCTGGATGGCATCCCGTCCCTCAGGTGTGCCAACCGCACCACTCAGCTTGGGGTCATCTGCAAACTGGCTGAGGGTGCCCTAAATTGCAAATGGAGGCCCCTACCAAGTTCCCGTCTCACCCCAATTACCCTGTGACCCTGGAGAGGCTCCCCAGCCTCCCCCGGAGCCCACCCTTGCCTGCTGCAGGGCCGCCGGTGGGTCCCATCGGTCCTCAGGCAGGGAGGTGCTCGCAGCCTCTCCGGCGTGCCCTGAGCAGCCGCTGCTCCCCTGTCCCTGCTGCCGGGCACCTTGCCGTAACACGCTCCTTCCTGGGTCACTGTCTGCCTTTTCTGAAAAGTTTACAGAACCTAAGCATGCCATGCCATCCTCTACGTTCGCTCCCAAGGTGGGGGCTCCGCACGCTCAAACGAGAAGGGTGTACCAAGATTAAACATAAAAGCCGTAGAAGGCTTAAATCTGAGCCTCTTACATTCTTTCAAATAATATCTCCAGCAGCTGTCCCACCAGAGAAGACAGGGAGTTAAACCGCGATTACAGGGTACACATGGGGGGTTAGAGCCGATAACCTTGAAAGCAGAGAAACCGAGCGCTCAGGCAGTAGCTGGCTCACCAAGGAAAATTCTTGAAATACCTCTTTCAGTGGCTTCAAAGCCTTTATTGAAAGTTTAATTTAGTGCAACTTTAAGAGAAGTTTCAAGCTGAGCAGAGGTAAAGCTCACAACGGAATTTACAGAATCATAGAATCATTCAGGTTGGAAAAGACCTTTAAGATCATCGAATTCAACCATAAACCTAACACACTGCCAAGTCCACCAGATATAACTTGGGGTCACTACAATACTTCATTTTATCAATAGGTAAACAGATATAAGTACTAATTCAGGGCCAGCTGCAGAGACCTACACAGGCACACAAGTATTTTCCACAGAGAGCAATGTTTGCCCGTAAAATGCTCAGAGTGTAAAAGGGAAACCATGATAAATGGTACCCCCCATTTGATACCTGCAAATCTCAGAAAATATGTATATTTAAAATACTGACTAGGTTATGCTGTGAACTGTGTTTTATATTTTATTTTGCTTATTTTTTCCCCCCTTGAACCCAAAGACTGTCACAAGTTACTTGCGAAAAGCAGCGGGCTAGCAGAGGGAAAAGAGCTTCTCTCGCACAGGAGACAGAGCCAAGCTCCTGCGCCATCGGGCCACCCCGGCTGTGCCTGGCCGATCACCCACCATGGTCGCTGCCCCTCAGGGTTTTGGCATCCGCTGGGCTCAGTTTAACACCCGTCTGCCTTTGCCAGCCTCTGGGTTTTCTGCTCCCGCCAGCAAACACCCACACTGTGGCACACACCGACAGCCAGAACGTGTTTCTCACGGCAGAGCCTGGTGCTGGGCTGCACTTGGAGTTGGAGGGAGAAGGATGAGTTTTCCTGAGGAGTGTTTTGATTGCATAGAAATCAATGATTGTGAAGACCAAGTCGAGTGCTTATGGGTAAGGATGAGGGGGAAGGCCAATGAGGCAGATATCTTGCTGGGAGTCTGTTACAGACCACCCAACCAGGACGAAGAGACAGATGAGACATTCTATAAGCGACTGGCAGAAGTCTCACATTCGCTGGCCCTTGTTCTTGTGGGGGACTTCAACCTACCGGACATCTGCTGGAAGTATAACACGGCAGAGAGGAAACAATCTGGGAGGTTCCTGGAGTGTGTGGAGGATAACTTCCTGACACAGCTGGTGAGTGAGCCCACCAGGGGAGGTGCCTTGCTGGACCTGCTGTTTACAAACAGAGAAGGACTGGTGAGAGATGTGGTGGTCGGAGGCCGTCTGGGGCTTAGCGACCATGACATGATAGAATTCTCAATTGTGAGCGAAGTAAGGAAAGGGGTCAGCAAAACTGCTACCATGGACTTCCGGAGGGCAGACTTTGGCCTGTTCAGGTCACTGGTTGAGAGAGTCCCTTGGGAGACAGTCCTGAAGGACAAAGGGGTCCAGGAAGGCTGGACAGTCTTCAAGAAGGAAATCTTAAAGGCACAGGAGCAGGCGGTCCCCATGTGCCGTAAGAAGAGCTGGCGGGGAAGGCAACCGGCCTGGCTGAACAGGGAGATTTTGCTGGGACTCAGGGAAAAGAGGAGAGTTTATCACCTCTGGAAGAAGGGGCAGGCAACTCACGAAGAGTACAAGGATCTCGTTAGGTCAAGCAGGGACAAAATTAGAATGGCAAAAGCCCAGCTAGAGCTCAGTCTGGCCACAGTCGTAAAGGATAAGAAAAAATGCTTCTACAAATATATTAAACACAAAAAGAGAGGCAAGGAGAATCTCCATCCCCTACTGGATATGGCGGGGAACATTGTCTCCAAGGACGAGGACAAGGTTGAGGTACTTAATGCCTTCTTTGTCTCAGTCTTTAATAGCCAGTCGAGGTATCCGCAGGGTGTTCAGCCCCCTGAGCTGGAAGATGGGGATGGAGAGCACAATAACCCCCCATAATCCAGGAGGAAGCAGTTAAGGACCCGTTAAGCCACCTGGACACTCACAACTCTATGGGGCCTGATGGGATCCACCCGAGAGTTCTGAGGGAGCTGGTGGAGGAGCTTGCCAAGCCACTCTCCATCATTTATCAGCAATCCTGGTTACCAGGGGAGGTCCCAGAAGACTGGAGGCTTGCCAATGTGACACCCATCTACAAGAAAGGCTGGAAGGAGGATCCTGGGAACTAGAGGCCTGTCAGCCTGACCTCCGTACTGGGGAAGATCATGGAGCAGTTGGTCTTGAGAGTGCTCACAGGGCATGTGCAGGACAACCAGGAGATCAGGCCCAGCCAGCATGGGTTCATGAAAGGCAGGTCCTGCTTGACCAACCTGATCTCCTTCTATGACCAGGTGACACATCTAGTGAGAGGAACCACCTTTTGCTGGGAAGCTTGTGACAACTGCAAAATTCCCCAAAATACTATTCAGACACAATTCCTGTCCCAAAGAGCTCAGAAAATAACAAATAATAATAATAAAGAAGACAGGAGCAGTGAAGGGCACAGCAGCGGCTGCAGTAACCCCAGGGCAGCGCTCCGGCAGCGGCGAGAGCCAACCCATGACACGACGGCACGGCACTGCACTGCACTTCCCCGCGGGCAGTGAACAGAAGGGAGCTGGGGACCAACAACACAATGAACCCTGTTTGGCTGAGTAGGGGAGGTCACGCGCACAGGCAAAGGCAGCGCAGGAATGAATCGGCGTCCCCTGGAAGGGGATGGCAAAGAGGAATTGCAGGTAGCAACCAGTACAGACAGGAGGAAAACTAATGGGAGACTCCGGTGGGAGCACCTGGGAGAGGGGGACCCTGCGAGAACTCCAGCAGGGACACGCTGCGGTCTGATCACCGAGCTCTGCAACACCGTCCTGGCAGCTCTGCTTCTGACGAGCAGGAAGGGATAACGCATGCTCCAGAAACAGGACGAGGGCTGCGGGGACCAAGACAAGCAATGCAAGGGGATCGGGCATCAGTCTCATCGAGCTACGAGGGGTTTGAAGACTGACTAGCAATGGCAGCAAGGCAGGGATTCTGAAGCTTTTTAGAAGAATAAGTTGTATTACTCATACAATGTACTGGAAGATGAACTGCTGGTACAAAGGCTTTGAACAGATAATACTGTTAGTGCTTGCACAATGAGCTCTCAGACAGTCCACCGAGACAGTGCAGGATTTGCTCAGAGAGACATAAAAATTGCTAGTTAATGCCCAACCCTAACAACGTGAGGCTTATCCTCAATTTAATAACAGGCGAGTAGGATGCAGCAAATGAATCAATTTGCCAGAGGCTACCCTAGGAGTCAGCGGGTGAGGCAGAGCTGCAGCTCCAAAGCAATGCTGAGCACAGTACTGCCTTCAGGGAAAACGCCAAATTTTAGAAAACACAACTGAAAGCTTTTAATTTGTTGTAATTACTCCGTGATGTGGGACTTAGGCGGAGGGAATAGTACGGCAACCTGGGAACAGCCAACCAGCACCGCTGGCTCCTCAGGAATGAGGTGCTCATAAACCGCTGAACTGCTGTGTCACTTTGGGTGGGAGACTTAACCTCCCGGGACTGTGGTTTCCTTCGCTGAGAAGTGGGAATAAAATACCCGGCAGAAGGGCTCGTCAAGTGCCGCTGGTTGTGCACTTCTCAGAGGACACTGCTGTGCAGGCTGTCATATGCCTTCAGTTTGCCATCCGCATCAAAATGGGGAACAAAGAGACGCCTGTAGGTGCGGAAGCAGCAGGTCACCTTTTGTAAATTCCACACACACACCCCCACCTCGAGATTACACCGGGTTCTCCCACAAGCCGTACGAAACACGCACCGCCGTCCCGACCCAGCAAAGACGGGAGGTGCCAAGGGCGCGTCCAGCAGAGCCCCGCAGCACAGCACACGCGGCTGCCAGTCCCACCATCCCGCGGCCGGGCGCGCGCTGGGTACCGGCTCACCGACGGCCACGGCCTCAGCAGCTCCTGCCTCGCCTCCTTCTGGGGCCAAGAATTCCGACCATTCAACAGCCCTTGCTCCCAGCACAGCCCAGCCTCGGTCGCCAGACGTGGACTTGGCACGAGACCTACGCCTCCAGCCTTTGAGCAACTTGCGCAGCTCTCGAGCCACGCGTCGTCCCCGGCGGCGAGGCCGGGACAGGCAGCACAGCCCTACCCAGGCAGCGGTTTTGCTGTGGATTGAGGGATTGTGAGAAGTGGGATGCTGTGACTGGCAGCAGAACCCTTCACAAGTCTGCTTTCTTGTAGTCTGCTTTCTTTTAGTCTGCTTTTCTTTCAGCTTCCAGCACTTTTAGTTTCTTAGATTCCAGTCTCCTTGTAAGACAGGATATGCCTCACCTTGAGCAGAGCCTTGTGAACGAGCATCCACTGCAACTGAGGCAACATTTTAACAGCAGCTTTCCCTTTTCTAGTAGTCACTTACTTCTGTTGGTGCTTACGTAAGAAAACAACAATTTTATTTCTCTTCGATAAAGTTATCAGCTAAAATCTCCACAGCCAAGACAAGAAAAAAATGTTCCTTTTTTAGCAGTACGCATCCATGTACTGTAACTGCTTCAGCTGGGTTGGTGGAACAATGTAGGAAACTATAGAGTGAAGGAGACAGCAGTGTATTTGCTCAACAGTGACAGTGAGGCTTGACCAGAATCAGATGTGTTTCCCAACCCCACAATTAAAAAAAAAGGAATGAAGTAATAAAAACAATCATGTAAACGGATCTTCCCATCTTTCGGTCTTAGAATAAATTGGTAATACCTTGTGTGTAGAGAAAGACTAAGTGGCTAGAAACCCCCAGAACAGAGGAAACGCCGTACACACTGAAGACTACAGTTCTGAAACACATAATTTGGATCAGAAACTTGGCTCAAGATGGCACATTGCTTCCTCTTCCAGATGAAGAGACGGGCAGCCAGCAGCCTAAGAGTTCGCACACCTGAATTTCAGACACCCCACCACATTAGTGTTACCCGTAACAGAACAACCCTCTACGAGAGCAGAGCGCTGCGTGGGAGAAGGACGGCACAGCAGCCGAGCACTAACCTCGTCGCTCTCCTCTACGTCCACATTGCCATTGGCATCGTCATCCATCTGCTTATGGATGTTGCGGACGGCTTCAAAGCTGAGCTGCTCGTCTTCATCGTGGCACAAGGGCTTGTCAATGCGGCAGAATTCTGCTGAAGAAGAAAACACCAACGTTAAGCAGCCTGTACCAAAAACATCAGCATTGTGTTTTCTCACCAAGCTGCTTGTGCTTGAAAAGCCCTCGCCGAGCGCTGGAGGAAGCACCCCGGTGCTGCCACTCGCAGCAGGGGCACGCGCAACAGCCAGAGCCCTACACAATCCCCAGCAGCAAAGGGCAGGTCGTGGCCTCGGTGAGGCTGCTCTTCTCCAGGCCAACTTCTTCAGCACTTCCACCGCCCCGGGCCTCCCCGTGCTGCGAGGGCAGGTCTCTCAGCTGGGGCTTTCTCCTGCCTGCACGGCGTCCGCCGGTGCCCCGCTGGCAAGGGAAGGGGAGGACTGCAGCTGTGTATTACCTCCTATTTCATGGGCTTCATTTCTCACTTGGAGATTGTTAGTGTTGGCACAGCAACCAGCTAGGACGTTTTGAGAGTTAAAGTTGTATGTTTATATAACATGCCAATGAAAGAAGTTAGCCTTCTTCTCGATTACGAAATGGACTTTTCTGGCTTGTTTTCACATATTTTTCTACATTTCAAGACTAACACTTTAAATTTTGCTGCATGCCTGAGTCCGTGCAAGCACCAAACAAGGCTAATCCATCCCTTCTATGGCACTGCCGCATGGCGATGCGTGACTCACCGCAACAACCGCAGATCAACGCTGCCGCGCTGAGACAAAAGCACAGATACCAGGCACTGAAAACATCCCTCAAAGGTGAGCTCTTTTATGACATGCAGTAAGAAAAACCCTTTTGTTTCACAGAGGCTATATCAGATTCACTGTAAGCAGATAATGATTAAGAATTATCCAGGGGTGACTGCTCTGAGATCACTGTGACACCAGTTTAACAGCTCCTGGCCCAATTCCCATTGGGAGAGTCTTGCATTCAAAAAAATCAAAGAGAGTTCAGACTGCACTCCTAGGAACTTAAGCTGGAAAGTCCAAATGATGTTATGAGCTCAAACCAAACTCTAAGATGATCCTCTCAAGATAAGACAAGCTTATTTATGATAAAAGTAGATGGATTTTCTCCTGCTGCTGCTACACACGCTGTACCTGCTGGGAACACCTAGGCACGCACTCACCCTACTACCCAAAGACGACCATTTGCACCATTCACCTCTGCTACGTCTGCACACAACTACCAAGTACTTGGATTCACCATCGATATGAAATCCTTCTGAACATTAAATCCACATAAGTTTTTTAAAATTATGTTAATTTTTTTAGCACATACTATATGATTCCTATATATAGGGCTGGAACAGCTCTGCTGGGAGGACAGGCTGGGAGAGCTGGGGGGGTTCAGCCTGGAGCAGAGAAGGCTCCGGGGAGACCTTACTGCAGCTGCCAGGGCTCAGAGGGGCTGATAAGAAAGATGGGGACAGACTTTTTATCAGGGCCTGTTGTGATGGGGCAAGGGGTAACGGTTTTAAACTAAAAAAAGGGCAGATTCAGACTAGATCTACAGCAGAAACGTTTCACACTGAGGGTGGTGAAACCCTGTCCCAGGTTGCCCAGAGAAGTGCTGGATGCCCCATCCCTGGCAACATCCCAAGTCAAAGTGGATGGGGCTCTGAGCAACCTGCTCGAGTTGGGGATGTCCCTGCTCATGGCAGGGGGTTGGACTAGATGGCCTTGAAAGGTCCCTTCCCACCCAAACCCTTCTGGGATTCTGTGATCCGTAGGGAAAAAAGACTCCTAGAGGAAATCCAAAAGCCTGTTAAACAGAGGTTCTGACAGAATATATGTTACCTACCACATTTAAAAATCCACTCAGTCAATTTGATTGTGAAATTGAGGACTACCAGACCTGCTGGCCAATAGCCCTGCTTTGGTCGGGCCCCTGGGGAGGAACAGCCCAGGCACCAGCACAGGCTGGGGCCACCCGCCTGGAAAGCAGCTTGGCAGAGCAGGTCCCGGTGGGTACCAAGCTGGCCACCAGCAATGGCGGCCAAGGGGGTCCTGGGCCACATCAGGAGAATGGCCAGCAGGGAGGGAGGTGATCCTTCCCCTCTGCTCAGCGCTGGGTAGGCCACAGCTGGAGTGCTGGTCCAGTCTCTCCAGTACAAGAGACACATGAACATACTGGAGAGAGTCCGTTGAAGGGCCGCTGAAATGATTCAGGGGCCGGAGCATCTCTGCTATCAGGAAAGGCTGAGAGAGCTGGGACTGCTCAGCCTGGAGAAGAGATGGCTCGGAGGATCTCACCCCTGTACATAAGTACCTGCAGGGAGGTTGCCGAGAGGACAGAGCCAGGCTCTTCCCAGTGGTGCCCAGTGCCAGGACCAGAGGCCATGGGCACACACTGGAACACAGGAGGGTCCCTCTGAGCATCATGAAAGACTTTTTACTGTGAGGATACCCGAGCCCTGACACAGGTTGCCCAGGGAGGTGGTGGAGTCACAGAACCACAGAATCACTGAGGTTGGAAAAAAACCTTTGAGATCATCAAGTCCAACCATCAACCCAACACCACCACGCCCACTAAACCATACCCTGAAGTGCCACGTCTACATGGGTTTTTTTTTTAACACCTCCAGGGATGGTGACTCCACCACCTCCCTGGGCAGCCGGTTCCAATGCTTGACCACTCTGTCCGTAAAGAAATTTCTCCTGATATCCAACCTAAACCTCCTCTGGCGCAACTTGAGGCCATTTCCTCTTGTTCTATCACTAGTAAGGAGTCTCCATCCTTGGAGACATTCCTCAGCCATCTGGACACAGTCCTGGGCCACCAGCTCTGGGAGAGCAGGGACTGGACCAGATGGACCCCAGAGGTCCCTTCCCACCTCAACCAGTCTGGGATCCCGTAGCAGCACCAACCTCCATGCCCAAGCACACCACCTCCCATGCGGAGGAAACCAGACTGACACCGGCTGATGTAGTCATGTGCGTTTCCAGATGCCACAGTGGAAACCCATCCCTCAGGCCTCTGGACTGGGTAAAAAAAGAAAAAAAAACCAATCCTAACCACCACCACAAACCGAAGCTGAACGAATTAGACACGCGCGCGCAGCCACGCTTCGTACAGCTGTTCCAGGCGCGGGTTTCGCTCACATGTAAACGCATGTGGTATCAGCTACTGTTTCTGAACCCAGTGCAGCTGCAGCCATAAGCCTACTTATTCTTAAATATTTGTAAGAACTTAGTAAAAAAAAAAAACCCAAAACAACCCACCACCCCCCAAAAAAAACCAAAAAACCCCCAAAACCCCACAAACAAACAAACCAAACAACAAACAACAAACTGGAATGCCATGGAAATGTAAGGCTGCTTTCCTGCCTTTAACAGTTGATTTTCCTCGTCTTATGTCCCCGCACTAAATACGTGGCTCACAACCAGCTTTATTATGTAATGTATCCCTCATCAGGAGACTGAAAAAAATACTGGGGTTTTAATTTTGAGGAATGTAAGCCAAGGATCAGGAATTTAATTTTAACTGTACTTATCTGCAGCAAAATAAATTATGTTCTTCAAAGTCATATTCTGCTTAAAATAAAGTCGTTCAAAAAACACTTAGAATGTCAGAGCATTATTCAAAGCAGACCAAGCTCTTCTATTATACCTGGAATCATTATTTCCGGTGTGTTTATATATATACATATACACCAATGTATCCAAGATCTTAGCTACAGATTCAACAGTTTCAAATACTGAACTAATTTCATATGCCAATACAATATCATACGCTGTAAATTGGGAAGTTTTTCAGTGGGGTTTTGTTTGTTTGTTGAAATAAGGTACTCTGCTCAGATTACCAGATGGTGTGTCATGTCCAGGAGATCCTAACAGCTGATCATCCTTCAGTGCTCCAGAGAAAAGTGATATCCTCAAGGTGCCTGATGAACCATCGCAAGAAAATTTAACTGCACGCTGAGTAAACAACTGCACCCCATGCATGCACGCTAAAAACTGCCATCACTGAATATCCAAATCCATTTACACTTTGCTAATTACAATGATTAAGTATGGATAATTGTCACTGGCCCCCCCACACACACCCTGTTTCCCCACCACCCCCAAGGCTGGGAGTCTGGAGTCTCATCCCCGCTCCAGGAAAGTGCCCTCCAAACTGCAAACCAAAAAAATCTTGAAAAATAGAATTGCCCTAAAATTCCAGGTCTGGTCTATCCTTTAGAGCTTTTAAAGAAGAACATACTTCTCACCTCCAACACCAGGCTAAAAATGGGTAGGTAAGTCTGTAAGACCTCTAAGGTAGCGCAGCAGGGAGCTATACTGGTGTAACCCTCTGAGCTTCTGGTACGGCTTCAGTGCGTGCGCCCTGCTCGTGCACAGGGAGGATCAGAGCAGGTTTTGCTCTTACCTAAAAGCCTCTCTGTTTCCACCCTGGCGAGCAGACCATCCCAATGGGTTCCTCACCCTGCTTAGCGGCTGGGAGCAGACTGGCTCGGCGACTCGGTGCAGGCAGAGCGGCCGGCAGCCCATGCCGATGCCAGTGCACGTCCCCAGCACGCACAGCCTCAGGCCTGAGCAGCGCAGCAAGCCCTGCCACTAACATGCAGAGCATCAGACGCCAGCGCCCTTACAGCGCTGCTCTAGGGCGGCCTTTGGTGACCCACGGACAGACCGCATGTACCAAGGGGAGACACACGTTTTTGTTAAAAAGCAGGTTTTTAAAAATGGGCTCTCTGGCATGAAAACCAGATCATCCTTTAGGGACACAGAGAGGCAAACAGCTTGATCTCATGATTTCATGCTGGGAAAAGACATGCTGTACAACCTACTGCTGCAAAATAGCACCAACGAGACATCGGGCTATAGGCATGCGCATCAGGGAATATGGATCGTGTAGGTAACACCACCACTGCAGCTCCTGGCTGGCTTCATCCCCACATTATCAATGGCTGTCGATGCTTTGACATAGCTCTCACCAGAAGAAACTCCCAGTTGTGTAAACCTGGCTGAGCAGAAGTGCACATTAATGAACAAGACTCACCCACACTTCACCCATCAGGCTGACGCGAGGTGTACCTGCCACGGCCAGAACAAAGTCCCAAGCCGTGCTCCGCACCCTTGGAATATAACACACACACACCCCCCTCTCCAGCACCCTGCTCTTCTACCCACCCCCATATCTGGACACTCAGGGCTTGGGGTCGGGTTTTCTTCAGCGACTTCTTTCTAGAACATTGTGATCAACGACAAAACGTTTTCATATCAGAGCACTTCTGCGAGTTACAAAGTATTGCCAGGCCTGGAACTGGCTTAATTTGGGCTGAATTTATAGCTTTAGTTTCATTACCTAGAAAGATGATGATGATGATTATTCTACCTTGTTTAGTTGTGGAAAAAAACCCCAAAAACAGGAGGAAATGTAAACCAGTTCAGCTTCAGAAAAACCAGACCTGCCATGCCTCCTTGCAGCAGGGCACTCTAAGAGGCCATGTGCTTGCTTTAATTCCAAATGCAAAGATTCACAGAATCACTAAGGTTGGAAAGGACCTTCAAGATGATCAAGTCCAACCATTAATCCAGTGCCACCATGTTCCCTAAACCATGTCCATAAGTGCCACATCCACACGTTTTTTGAACACTTCCAGAGATGGCGACTCCACCACTGCCCTGGGAAGCCTCTTCCAATGCCTGACCACTCTCTCGGTGAAGAAATTTTTCCTAATATCCAATCTAATCTATCCATCCCCTGGCACAACTTGAGGCCATTTCCTCTCATCCTATCACTAGTTACTTGGGAGAAGAGACCAACCCCCACCTCACCACAACCTCCTTTCACGTAGTTGTAGAGAGCGATAAGGTCTCCTCTCAGCCTCCTCTTCTCCAGACTAAACAATCCCAGTTCCCTCAGCCGCTCCTCATCAGACTTGTGCTCCAGACCCCTCCCCAGCTTCGTTGCCCTTCTCTGGACACGCTCCAGCACCTCAACGTCCTTCTTGTGGTGAGGGGCCCAACACTGAACACAGGATTCAAGGTGCGGCCTCACCAGTGCCAAGTACAGGGGCACCATCCCTGCCCTGCTCCTGCTGGCCACACTAGTGCTGATACAGACAAGACGCTGTTGGCCTTCTTGGCCACCTGGGCACACTGCCGGATCATGTTCAGCCGGCTGTCAACCAGCAACCCCAGGTCCCTTTCTGCCGGGTAGCTCTCCAGCCACTCCCCCCCAAGCCTGTAGTGTTGCATGGCGTTGTTGTGACCCAAGTGCAGGACCCTGCCCTTGGCCTTATTAAACCTCATACAGTTGACCTCTGCCCATCGATCCAGCCTGTCCAGATCCCTCTGCAGAGCCCTCCTACCCTCCAGCAGATCAACACTCCCACCCAACTTGGTGTCATCTGCAAAGAGACTGAGGGAGCACTCGATCCCCTCATCCAGATCATCGATAAAGATATTGAATAGGACCAGCCCCAGAACCGAGCCCTGGGGAACACTGCTTGTGACCGGCCACCAGCTGGATTTAACGCCGTTCACCACAACTCTCTGGGCTTGGCCATCCAGCCAGTTCTTTACCCAGTGAAGAGTAAACCCGTCCAAGCCACAAGCTTGAGTACAAGAGTAAACAAGCCACAAGCCACCAGTTTCTTCAGGCGAATGCTGTGGGAGATGCTGTCAAAGGCTTTACTAAAGTCCAGGTAGACAACATCCACAGTCTTTCCCTCATCCACTAGGCGGGTCACCTGGTCATAGAAGGAGATCAGGTTGGTCAAGCAGGATCTGCCTTTCATGAACCCATGCTGGCTGGGCCTGATCTCCTGGTTGTCCTGCACATGCCCTGTGAGCACTCTCAAGACCAGTCGCTCCATAATCTTCCCCGGTACGGAGGTCAGGCTGACAGGCCTCTAGTTCCCAGGATCCTCCTTCCGGCCTTTCTTGTAGATGGGTGCCACATTGGCAAGCCTCCAGTCTTCTGGGACCTCCCCTGGTAACCAGGACTGCTGATAAATGATGGAGAATGGCTTGGCAAGCTCCTCCGCCAGCTCTCTCAGTACTCTTGGGTGGATCCCATCAGGCCCCATAGACTTGTGGGTGTCCAGGTGGCTTAACAGGTCCTTAACTGCTTCCTCCTGGATTATGGGAGGCTTATTGTGCTCTCCATCCCCATCTTCCACCTCAGGGGGCTGAATACCCTGCCGATACCTGGTCTGGCTACTAAAGACTGAGGCAAAGAAGGCATTAAGTACCTCAACCTTGTCCTCGTCCTTGGAGACAATGTTCCCCGCCATATCCAGTAGGGGATGGAGATTCTCCTTGCCTCTCTTTTTGTTGTTAATATATTTGTAAAAACATTTTTTCTTATCCTTTACGACTGTGGCCAGACTGGGCTCTAGCTGGGCTTTTGCCATTCTAATTTTGTCCCTGCTTGACCTAACGAGATCCTTGTACTCTTCGTGAGTTGCCTGCCCCTTCTTCCAGAGGTGATAAACTCTCCTCTTTTCCCTGAGTCCCAGCAAAATCTCCCTGTTCAGCCAGGCCGGTCGCCTTCCCCGCCAGCTCTTCTTACGGCACATGGGGACCGTTTGCTCCTGCGCCTTTAAGATTTCCTTCTTGAAGACTGTCCAGCCTTCCTGGACCCCTTTGTCTTTCAGGACTGCCTCCCAAGGGACTCTCTCAACCAGTGACCTGAACAGGCCAAAGTCTGTTCATTCAACCATCTCTACCAAACTACTTTAGGTTAACAGCCAATTTCTCTCTCTCTAGTCCAAGTTACCTCACCTACCTATTGCTATCCATTCATCCTTTGGTGGCTTCAGTTTAAAAAAATAAAAAATCATCCAGAACTCAATAAATCAGATTCTTTCAAGTTTGCCTACAAAAGCACCACACATATTTGTAAGAAACAGAAAAATTCATAAAAGGTCATAAAAGGAGCGATTCCTCCCTTCACTGAAAAGTCGCTGTGCCCCAGCTGGTGGACACAGCGCTGCGTCCCCACATCAGCTCCCACAACCCATCCAGAGTCTAAACAAGACCCTTCACCTTAGGTCCAGGATGGCAAACTAGCCAGTAGCTCTGTCTAAAGATCTGGTTTTCTGCATTCATTAGCTGAAGAAGCCAGGTTGGACGGGGCTTTGAGCAACCTGGTCTAGTGGAAGGTGTCCCTGCCCGGGGCAGGGGGGCTGGAACTAGATGATCTTTAAGGTCCCTTCCAACCCAAACCATCCTGTGATTCTATGATTCTAAGAAGAAAATAAGTGCTGGAACACACTGCTCCTCCTGATAGATATGGCAAGATGACTTGGACAATGCCAGAGGCTACATTCGTGAAGAGGAAGTGCTGGTGTACTGCTGCTTCACAAACCTTGGAAGTTTATTCTGGACTAACTCGTGGCTGCCCATACGGCCAGGAGAGTCCAGCAGCCCTGTAAACTGCTGACCCAAGCCAGCGAGTGAGCTGAGAAAGCTCTCCCTTTCCTGACACGGCTGTCCTCTCCCCCGCGTTGCTCGTGGCCAGCTGCCGTAGGAAGCCGGCGGAGATAAGGGACACCCAGACTCACGGAGCCTGCAGTTGGACCTGGGAAAAGCATCCGGTACAGCAACAGAGAGCGACCGCAGCAACAGCCAGGGACAGCACCGTGGTGGGCAGTGCGTGAGAAACGGTGGCAGTTCAGGAGGCGAAGTCAGTTTCCCTGCTCGGGTGTGCCAGGAAATCTCCATTCTTCCATTACACCTTCGAGGGCGGCAGGAGGAGGAAGAGTGACTAACGGCACTGCGGAGCGCAGCCACAGTATCGTCCAAGTACTTTACAGCAACCAGGGTGAAGCAATTTTTCATCTGTGTAATTTTTGTTGATTTTAATTGGAAAGGCAGAGGAACTTGGCAAGATTATTTTAAATATTATTGGATGCCCCAACATTGATCTGCACAGATTTGGTTTTCCTCTCCTACCCTGCAAGAGTTTTCTTCATAGTTATTGCAAAATTAGCTCAGAACTTTGGGCTGGGCCTTTTCTGCAATGATTTGCCATGCTGATCTCAGTGACAGAGAGCAAGAACACAGGATGGTCATTGTATTTATACTGCCTTTGGACTTGACTTCAGAAGGGAAAATGAAGTCAGGCTAAAAGATATCTCCCAAAATATTACATGATCATCTTGTTCTGAGCCTGTGCTTATTATTATAGCAATGACTGTAGCAACACTCTGGCAAAGTTCAAATTATAGGAAGGAAAGGTTATGTTGTTATAAAACACGAGTGGTTTTATTCTTATTAACACTGTCATAACCACACAACTCTTGAGCCCCAAACCACGCCCGTCCAAGTGATCCGTCCAGCATTCAGGCAACCAGACACCTGTACTGAAGTGATCTTGCCCAGATTTCTTGCAACCACAAGGACAATCCCTGGGCATTTGTAACACAAATGCGAAGAATGAGGCACAAAAATCAATACAGTAATGGTTGCAAGGATGGCATGTATTGATAACCAAGTACACAATCACCAGCAATCAAGCTAGCAAATAGTGAGGAATTTGCTGTTTGCATCAAGGCCAGAAAAAGGCTGAGTAAGGGCACAAGTGATTTAATCAGCAGAAGACCCTGCACTGATAACAGAATGGTCATGAGGTTTCACCAGACCTCATGGGCCATTCCCCGGTTATCTCAACGGGAAGACAGGCTGCAGATGTAAAAATACCCAAAATGAAGAAACAAAGACCAGGGCCAGCAACCTCACCTGAGATTTATGGAAAATTAAGCAGAAAATAACCCTTGTCTCCTAAAGGGAGAAAAAAAAGCGCCAGGTCATCCTACCCAAAAGCCAGGTCATCTCTTGGGTTCCTCTTGACCGGCTGATAACATAAATGAGGGCTTAACAGCCAGAATGCCTTGCCCTCCATGTCGCACACACTGACACTCCACGTCGGGCCACTCAGATACAACCTGTGGCACCTTCAGGGAGTGAAAACCCTGAAATGAGTGAGAAATCGGTTTTGTTTAAATAACACCATCCTCTTCCAGAAAGCCTAGCACTTATTTTTGCTACAGCAGTTTCTACAAAGAGACACTTGCTCTCTGGTCCTCACCACTTGTCCCAACTTGTTCTTAGGTGGCAGACCACACCAGGATTTAGGGGTGTGACTTCTGGACCCTTTAGGAGCTGATACCACCATCTTTACTCGACCCTCCCACCCCACCTCTCTCGCTCATCAGGAGTCCTTTGTCTCTTCACTGTTTCATGCCTCAGGTCCTGTTCTTTATCTACGCATGATCATCTCTTAATAGCCTTTCCTTTCAGAAGAAAAAGTCCCTTTTCCCCCCATTGGTGTCCCAATAGACTGTGATGATGGCTTGCCCACCTGGGCACTATCAACGCATCTTTACATCCCTCCTTCCTGCCCTTGTCCTGGACTCACACCCATCCACCTTCGCCCCTCGGGGCACAACTCTCCCCCACTAAAGGTATTTTGCAATCTCCAAGGCCATCTCCTACGAGCAGACTGCCCAGGGCCCCGCTGCCACCCCAAGGGATGCCCCTCTGGGCGCCAGCAGCCAGGAGGCCATCAACAGACACAGAGGCCTAAGTGCTGGAGTAGCCAAGCAGGGCTGGAGGGGCATCTGCAACAGTTCGGGCTGGTTTTATGAACAGATTAGAAAGACACGTCCCACAAAACGTTTTAGGAGAAATGATACCTTCCAGTCTTTTCCCTTCTCCTGGAGCAACCACCTCATCAGCCCAGCTCGCTCTGAAAGGACAAGAGGCAACGACACAAACCGGAAAATCCGACTTAAGCATCAGAAAAGGCATTTTCATTGATTTATTTTGGGGTGGTCAAGCGCTGGCACAAGTTGCGCAGTGAGGTTGGGGAGTCTCCATCTATGGAGACAGTGGAAACTCAACTGGGCACGACCCTGGACAATCAGCTCTGGGTGACTCTGCTGCAGCAGGGTTGGGGAGGAGGATCTGCAGAGCTCCCTGCCAGCCTCGGGGACTCTGTAACATCAAAGTCTTTTATTCCAGATTCTTCCTTTCTCGTGGGAGATTCTCCCTAATGATAATTCTGTTTAATTTCAGATCCTCTCAATTTTCTTCTAACAAGGTCCCATTATCTTTAATAATGCTGAAAAGCCGTGTTAATGCCATCGCAGCCGATCACCCCCAATAGCACTGAGCTTTATAGCAAGGGCAGCCATCGGGATAGGATTATATAGCAGTTTAATTATAAGAATTGTTATTTACATAACTCGCTTTTATAAGCACTGGAATGGCAGCCAAAACAAGTCCTATATTTGAGGGAAAAGGATTGTTTACATATGTTTACTAATATAAACATGGACATAGCTTAACCTCCTTGCTCAGGGTTCCTAATCTAAAACTAGTTTTCAATTACAAAAAAAAAAAAAAAAAAAAAAAGCCAAGGAACAAGTTCATAAATTTTAACAAAAGCATGAAACGGTTTTGTAAGGAACATACCCAGAGATTACCATTCCCCCTTGAGGGGTAAGGAAAATGTCAGGGAACCACAACATTTTGCAAGGCTACAGAGCAGCAGCATGGCAAGCAAGGCAAAAAAGGGCAGAGTAATCATCAGTTTTCCAGCTCTAATTACCAAACAATAGAGCCTGCAAAGTTACGAGAGTACACAACCATTTCCACTGTCATAAAAGTACTCGACATATTTTTATACTACAAGTTTACACTGTACAGCTGGATATTATTTACTATATAGAGAACTGTCAGCCACTACTCCATGTTTAATGCATAATAGTCGTCCACAAATGCACGTGAAAATTCACACATAAAACTTTTTTTTTTTTTTAAAGTGAATTTGTCAAATAGAATCGTTATTTTAACACATGACCGTTTCCCTGTTCCATTTGAACTAGTTCCCTTGGCAGTGAAATCCCTTCCCTGGGAGATGCAGAGGCAGGGGACAACGTCTTGCTCCGGAAGGCAGCAGCATGTGACTCCTGCACATCAAGGGTCGCACACAATTCGCTGCCATTGCAAACACGGGCCTCACCCATCTTCCCGCCTCCCTTACAGCCTAGGAAATCCAACCGGTTATTGTCATAGAGGTTTTTGTAGGTAGAAGATTCCAGCTGAAGGGAGTTTCATCAGAAGCAGACAAAGGAAAACATTCAAGCAAGCATCTTGCTCAACACCACTAAATTATTCAGGTCCTCTTGCTGCCATGTTACATTATCATCACCTCCAAAACAGTGGCGTCTGTAGCAGACAGCTCAACAGAAACTCACTGAAGTCACCTGGTTTTTCACTTCACTTTACACAAAGCACTGCAAACTGCCTCTGCAGCACAGATGTTCCTCACCGGAGCACAAGTAACCCAACGGGTGAGTCTTACTAGAAAACCTCCAACTATTAAGTACATATTAGCAGGAGTTCAAAGATATATTTCTTCCTTTAATGAAACAACTCAATAAAAAAAAAAAAAACCAAACAACCCCAACCCTGTACCTAACTCAAATTAAACAGTCTAGAAAAAATGTAAATACAACCAGAGATTAGACCATTTGATCTCTGACATACTTTTAAAGAAAGTAACAACGCCCTTAGCTGCCTCTGCTGGAAGGTCCAACTAAAAATGTTCACAAACCTTCTAATAATAGCATTCAGAGAAACAGCCCGTGCAGAATTCAGGGGGCCAGATGTGTCTCCCCTATTCTGATGGCAGCTATCGGTTCCTGGAAAATCCCTTGATCTCTTGGGATCAACATGACAAAGCTGCGCAAGGTGGAACAGATGCAGGAGAAAGCCTGCAGTGATCCTCCGAGACTCCTGGCACCGGGCACTCGCCTCTTCGGGTCACCACCAGCAGACAGCGACGGAAGGAATTAAACAGCAAAGTGACACTGTGGTACAGCCAGTAGCTCCTCCCCAATTAAAAATGTAAAACTTCTTCCACAAATGGGCTTCTTGGCACAAGCTCGGCATTTATTTACTACAATTAATTCCCTCATCGCTGATTGCAATTAGCCGCCTTCATCTTCTCCATGCAACAATTTACTGATTTAATATCAGCAAAGTTCCATCCCATTTCTCCCAAACATCTCACTCTTCCCTGCAACCAGCAGCAAAGCCCTTTCTAACCCTGGCTTCCACCCACGCCTCCACTACAAGCCTTTGCTGTCCCACTCCTCCTCTTCAAATGCTTTGCTCTTTACAGCCCCATAAAAACACACAAAATCAGACCCCTGCTCCCCAAAACAAACGTATTTCCCCCCGGTGGGGTGGGCAGCACCCACCACCAGCCCCACCCCACATCCTGGGCCCACATCTCCTGTCCTAACAGTGCCCACCCACCCTCCTGCCCATGCTGTCTCAACACATAGCCTACTCCAGTTGTAAATCACATCTCCTGCCCACACCACCAGAGGAGTAGCTGGGTATGTCCCTGTTGCTCTCGAGCCTCTCCAGACCAGATCTCAGATCACCAAGCAAGGGTGCCCTGGCCTCAAAGTGCCAATTTCACCTACTTCCTTCCTGAGGAATTTTTGTTTGCTTTCTTCAGGGCCCAAGGGCTGCGTAATATTTCTGTTGGGCTGTCTAAACAAGATAGCAAAAGTTGTTTTAGTACCACCCTGTAAGGCAAAGCGGTTTCGCCTAGCGTCAGCTAGAAAATACCACGTTGAGTCCTTCTGCAAGATGAGCAGCAAAAGCCAAAATATCCCACAGGCAGGGAAAACTTCTAATGAACTTAAATAACTAGGTGTTGGGTTACTTCGCAATAATAAACTAAGTAATCTAACTGCTTACCCACTCCTCTTTTGTGCTGGACAAAATCGAGTAATTAGAGCTGCACCAAGCGGTGAAGGCCATCCAGATTCGACTTTAAGGACGTCCTTCACTCAGTGCGACTCTCCCTTCACAGCTGATGTTCTTCGGAAGCAACTTCACTGCAGATAGGTGAAGTTGCACTAATTAATTTAAATCTGCTACTATTGTGGGTATTTTGAAAACTGCAACAATTCCCTAACTGCAGCCAGGTCTGATACCTACTGGCATTGCAAATGCGCACACCAGAGAACAGGAGTCACTGGTGAAATAAAAACCCCTCCTGCCCCGTCTTTGTAAAGCTCTGGGCTCCGCGGCCTCAGGGGGCTCCCGCAGCACCAGCACCCGTGGTTCAAAGTAAAAGCAGCAGCGATTTTTCTTACGCTCCAGTGACGCGACAATTTCCGCAAGCAACCTCCATCCACATTCCTGAAAAGATACGAAGTGCAAACGATTATCGCCCCACGAGCGAACGCTCCGCGGAAGGAAAGCTCGCCTGGCTCCTCAGGCTTCCGCGGGCACTTCGCTGGGACAAGAGTAACGGCCCGCGCCAGCGAAGGGCGGTGGGCGCGCGAGCGGTCTACGCTGCAGGGCGATGCTCACCGAGGGGCCCTGCCTCAGCTGGCTCTCAGGCGGCAGCTGGGACCCTGGGAGCCCGGCCCAGCCTCGGGCACAAGCCCTCACTGGGAAGCATCACTCATATTCACTGGGAGCGTCCGTCTCCGAAGACGACGTCCCTCCAAGCTCTCCCCCTTGCACAGCCCAACTGCTGACAGTCCAGCCCCCGCCACAAGCGAGTAACACACCCCTCCGCCGGGAAGGATCTCAAACGCTCGCCCGTGAACAGCCAGCTCTTAACCTTCCATCCCGTTCATCGCCTCGGACAAGCTCGCTGCCAGCTCCTGCGGTCCTGCTCTGTGTGCTTCACCCTCTGGCCTGGCAGAAACAGCTTCCAAGGTCAGCAGCCGCGCAGCGAGCAGGGCTTCCCGACCGCCGCGCGGAAAGCGGGTTTAATCAAGGAAGTGATCAGATGTTTTCCCTGAGAGTTGTAGATTATGAAGGAAAAAATATTACCAGACACAATTTTGGTTTTGGTTTTTTTCCCTAGCCTCTGCTTTTGCAAGATGATGTTTTTTCAGACTTGCAAGCATTTTTCTGAATATCAGTGACATTCTCCCCATGCCTTCACATATAGAGCACACGAAGGCATGCGCAGTGGGGAAGGGTCCCCTCCTGACCCTCTGTTTTCTGGCAGCCATAACCAGGAAATTCAGTTAATGCTTTTAGGTAAAAGTGACCTTCTTCACTTTAAATTTGGTATAGGGTTATTTATTTTTAAATGCTATGGACGTTTATTAATTCTGAGGTGTAAACATTTCTCAGTATAAAAATATTTTAGAATTTCCTTGGATTTCTCAAGAACAATCCTCCACCAGTGCTCTGAAACAGCCACTTTTCTGAAGCCATTGCCCAGATCTCGCAGCATCAGCCACGCACTCAGAGGCCAAACCGAGCTTTCCCCTTCCCCAGATCAGGGAGCTCCAACCCTTTTCCATGCCAGGACCAACCACCTCCCTGTCTCCAGCAGCACAGATGAAGCCATGCTGGGACCTGGGATCGCGACCCACCGCGCTGGATGCTCTCAGCTGCCAGGCTCCAGGCGCTGCCGGAACAACCACTCTCCTCTCCCAAGTCACAGAGGGAAAGGAGCGACGGAGCACAAAGCCCGTGGCCGTCTGCTGATGCATCCCAAGCTTGATGAGTGACACCCTCCCCAGCACGGCCGCTCACTTCTGCCCTGGCTTCCCCGGAACCGGCCCGTGACCCCACCGCGCTGGAACAGAAGCCCAGAGGGGAGCAGCAGGAGGGACGCTGACATCCCGCCGGCCGCGGCGGCGCTGGGTGCTGGGCAGGGGAGCGGCCGTGCACCACCCGACCACCACCCCTCCAGAGCCCACCTCAGCACCCGCTGGGACCCGCAGCAGCCCTGGGCTGCACAGATCCCACACACGGTATCACAACTGGGAATTATTTAAGAAATAGAGCCTGGAAATCTATAAACTTTTGTTTCTTTCCACAGCTGAAAACCCTCCGGCGGCACAGTCCTGTGCCTGTGCCGAGCAGGAGGTCACCGTCCCTGCGCATCCCTGAGCCGGACGGTGCTCCACACGCGCACACAATCTTGCCGTGCCCAGTGCTGTTTAAAGTACGTAAAACATTTTAGAGGTTTTATTAAATCAAACGTTTTATTCCTTGCAAGATATGCTGGGAGCCGTCAGCGCCCGGCTGGGTCAGAGGCAGCCACGGGGCACTGCAAACCTTCAGGAGCAAAGCCAGTAACGGGTTCTGCAAGCTGAAAAACCGCCACCGGCTTCAGCAGAATCCAAGGGTTAACCCCGGACACGCACCACCTTCCACTCACGTAAGGCGATGTTTTGGGGAACGATATGCCGAACTCCATTAAAACGCGGTGCCTAGGTGCAGGGGGGTGCAGCTGGAGAGCAGGGCAGGACCGCGGCCCCCGCACCGGAGGGAAGCGACGGGGCTGGCCAACCCTGCAGCACATCTCCTTTTCTCCAGGACCCATGAGCAACACTCCTGCTCTGTGAAGAGACAAGGAGATCACTCCATGGCCAAAACCAGCCTTACAGGTGTTTTGAAAGACAGAAACCCAGTGAGGGGTGGGAAGAAATCAATGTCACTCTGAAAACCTGTAACAGACGTGAGTCAACCGCTCCAGTCAGCCACAGCCCACGGTACACGGCTTTGAATGCTGGCTGCCGTGCACGGTGATGCAAAACTAATAATTATTATTTTTTAAGGGAAAGAGAAATTGCTAAGAAGTCAGGAAACCACATAATGGATGAGTGAGTCATTCTTGCCTGAAAAATTCAAGATGCCAGAAAAAGCCAAGAAGAAATCAAAGCAAAACCCCCAGTATTTCTGCCATTCCACTTCATCGTCCTTGACCCATGCAGGTCGTTACTGCAGCAGTGCTTGCCCAAAGCTAGGGACTCCCAGTCCCCAGCTCTTGGTCCTCCGGTACATGACACATGCTGCAAAAAGACACTGAGAGCAAGAAGAGCTCGAGATACATAATTTCATGCTGCAAACAGAAGCAAAAATTTTGGTAGCTTTCACAAGGTGGCAGAGAAATATGTAATTCCCCTCTTGCTCTCAGACAGTTTTTATTGATAAATGCCCAACACGGAATACAAACATATTTCTAATTTTATAATTCAGGCAAGACCAGAATAGAACAGTATTTACCTCAAGGTTAGTCAAAGTTACCCCCAAAGCAATGCGTTATGCAATAAAGTTGTCAATTAAAATTACAAAATCACACAATCATAAAATCACAATGGAGTAACGCAGGCCAGAAGGGTCCTCTGGAGCTCATCCAGGTTCAACCTCTTGCCTGAAGCGGCTCCAATCAGATCAGGTCATTCTGGATGGAGACCCCACAACCTCTCTGTGCCCCTCCAGTATTTGAACACTCTCTAGAGTACTTTGTTCCCCTACATCTGGTCAGGGTTCCCCATGTTGCAGCCCATGCACGCTGCTCTCCTCCCAGCGCCAGGCACCTCTGGGAAGGGTCTGGCTCCATCTCTGGGCACTGCGATGGGGTGGCTGCAGAGAGCACTGAGGTCTCCCCGTGCCCCGCTCTGCCCCAGGCTGAACCATCCTGATCCCCCCAACCACCGTAGCAGCTCTGCTAGAGCCACTCCAGCATCTCCACACCTCTTCTGTACTGGGGAGCCCCAAAGCAGACACAGTACTCCAGACGCAGCATCAGAAGGCCTGATAAAGAGGAGGACCAACGCCTTGGACCTGACGGACCCCTCCTGCCTCCCTCACCCAAGGGCACTCTGCTCAAAGGCAACTTCTATTTAAAAAATGTGCAGATGTGGCACTTAGGGACATGGTTTAGTGGTGGACTTGGCAGTGTGAGGTTAAAGGTTGGACTCAACAACCTTGAAGATCTTTTCTAACCTAACTGATTCTATGATCCTCTTCTGCAAAGCTGCTTCCCAGAGTCAGCCCCCAGCCCGTATCGTTGAGCAGGGTTAGTCTATCCCAGATACAAGACTTTGCACTTGCTTTTGTTAAACTTCAGGTTTAACAAAGGCTCCCGACAGCCCACTTTTGCTTGTCCAGGTCTCTCTGAGGGACACCTCTGCCCTCCAACACTCCCCGTGATTTGAAGTGACCTGCACAGGCTACAGCAATTTGCATTCGGCCGTTTCCTGGGTTGAACCGTGCTGCTGCCCAAAGGCACAGAGTAACGTGGGAGGCACGGGGGACCCAGGGGGGACAGCACTGGACACTCATGAGCCTCAGAAACAAAGCTGACAACTGCTCTGGCTCCATCCACCCTGACTGCAGCCATCTTCTGGAGGCCAACCCTCGGATCAAAGGAGACACTAAGGAGAGTGTAAATGAGACCAAAGTACTCTGCAGGCCAGGAAGAAACACAATGTCAGTGCTGTGGCTGTGTCTCCAGAAGCAGAGAATATGCCAGGCCAGCTCGAAGCTGAGCCGCTTCTGCGCAGCTTGGAGGTGGGGCTCTGTTTTATCCCCAGTCCAAATGAACTTGTGCCACCAGTACCCACCTAAACACAAATCGGCACTACTCCAGCTACCTTCAAAAAGTCAAATAAAAGCGTGACAGAAGAACCTGCACAATTACGGTGACCGAGCAGGCTCTAGGCAGGGAAGCCGCATGGGTACCTGGAGAGGGTCTCCTGCAGGTGGCACCCAGCTCTTGCTGCCACCCACCCCACCACCGCCATGACACGGACCCGCCTGTGCAACCACCCCATGGGCACAGACAGCACCAGCGGGTCAGCAGCTGGCTCTGCTCCCTGGCGTGACCCCACCAGGTGCGCGGCTTCCGCGGAGCCCCACAACCCACCGGCACCTTCGGAGGCGCAGGAGGGAGCTGGCAGGGGCAGGCTGGCCGGAGCACCGGCGGCAGCACCGCTCCCAAGGGCTGCGGAAGGCACCCTCGCTAGGCGCTGCTTTAAAAACTACTGACTACAAACCAAGCGTGAAGTGCAGAGCGGGGCCTCTCCTTTCTCATCACCACCCCTTTTTCTTCAAAGGCTTCAGGCCCCGTGGGACACTCGCTGAAGAGCATCTGAGGGGCGCCGCGAGGCAGGGGCTGGGACGGGCTGTAGCTCCCATCACGGAGGACCACGCACGCTCCTGCCGCCAGCCTGCTCCCAACGCAGATTTCTTCCAAAGTAAACATCTTCCCCCATCACTCATGCTCCCAACTCAGCTTTCTTCTCCTTCAAACAGACTATTTCAGGGTGGATCGTTGCCTCCTGAATTTTGTTACCCCCACGGTGACGCAACCTCACCGATTACGTCAGCTGACACTGAAGTACAAAAATGTACACGTAAGTAAATCAGGTCAAAAATGCATTTTACCCCATGATTTTTTGCTTTAGCTAGAATAGTGGTGTTTTGGCTTTCTTGTTTGGTTGGTTGTTGTGTTTTGTTGGGTTTTTTTTTTTTGAAATGTGATCCTTATTACTAATATTAAGACTGCTCCAAAAAGTTATCTGCAAGATTTGGAGCCTGTTTATTCGTTCTAATTAGGTTCACAGGAGAAAATGGTCACTTCCTTGTAGACATACATCAGCCTAAATAGGAAAAGCAGTTGCAAGCAGCAGCAAGCTTAGGCACAAAAAGCAGCTTCTGCATTGCAGCTACTTGTATTTCAAATACTTGGATAATTTTACTATTTGAATACTGAAGGGTGTGTAACTGCCTTGTACCTTCATGCATGTAACTCCTACTTCTCTCGTCCTTTACAACACAACTAAGAGGCATCAAGAGACACTGAGACAAGACGGGGCACCATTATTTGGCGCAGGGCAACCTGCTGCAGGTGACCCTCCGTGAGCAGGGCCAGGAGAGCATGGCCTCCAGAGGTCCTGCCAAACTGCACCGCTCTGACGGGAATGCAGCTTCTTGCTCCCGTCCTCTCTTTGGCTTCTCAGATGATCCAGACAAGCATTTCTAACGGTCGTTCTGACACTGCAAGTAATGAAACACGTCAATAAGCAAGGGTAGAATGTGGACATAACCAGATGAGCAGTAATTAATCTGCTCAATTTATAGCAGTTACACATGCCATGTGAACCACAATAACTTCGGCAGGAAGGGACCTCTGGAGTTCACCTGCGCCAACCTCGCCAACAAAGCAGGGTCAGCTTAGATGAGCTTGCTCATGGCCCCATCCAGTTGAGTTCTAGTATCTCCAAGGCCAGAGGCTCCACCACCTCTCTGAGCCCCAGTTTCAATGCCTGCCTACCTTCGTTATGAAAATGCATCCCTAATATCAAATCAGAAATTCCCCTGCTGCGATTTGTGTTCGCTGCCTCTCACCCTATCCTTGCAAACCTGAGAAATGTCTCACTCTACTGTCTCTCTACCCTCCTGCTGCATAAAATAGGGACCCGCTTTTACAGTTTAAAATATTTCATCCTAACTTGTCAAAATTAAAATAACTTCTAATGGGGAAAAGATCATCCTTTTTAGCAACTCCTTCTCTAAAGGAGTTGGTTGCACTTCAAGGCTGAACTGGTTTCTCGCTTATAAGCGTTTCATTCAGCTTGTGCAGTTAGTGGGGCCAGGCAGCCCCCAGTTGAGCAGAGAAGTAGTAAGTCATGTTCATAATGCTGGAAGGAAGAAGTGAAATCACCCACTCCATAGAAACTATCTTTCTGTTCTTCCTCTCTTATCTCTTGCTAATTTTTTTTTTTTTTTTACAGGATACAAAAAAAGATAAGAGAAACAGCGTCTTAGGTTTATGCACCTGCAAGCGGATGCCCACTTTCCCAGCTACCACCCTGTAAGCGCAGTTTTCCTGCACAGCTGGATGCACGTAAGCCATAAAGACGACAACTTCAGGAAAAGAAAATAGCCACAGATTGCTCCTAAAAGATAAGAGTGCCTGCCCATGCAGGTACCACAACCTAAAGGTCCTGAGGAAGATTTAGAGCAACTAAAACATAGTAAAATATGTTTGCTTCAGAGATGAACTAACCCCTCACTGGATTAAACCTTAACACACGCAGCCCACAGCGGGTGCACATACACTGGATGCTGACATGGCTTCCAGTCTGAAGCGCTGCTGCCTTACGTTTCCCACTGCAGAGAAAGGAAAGGACAGGAAAAGGTGAGCCTACTTATTGTAACTGGAGGACTAAACCCTTTGCTCTAGGCAATCCTTGGTTAGGCTAGCAAGCAGAACTGCAGGCAGCAGCTCTAACGCTCCAACCAAGCCTTCCTTTCAAGGCTGGATTTCTGCAAAGATTTGACATCTCGATGGCAAAGCACTTCAGACCCAAACAGCTCCTCTGGCCAGAAAGGGTTCATACTAATATATTCCCATTACGTTTTATTGAGTTTTCGACTCATTACTTTGGGGAGTTTCCTTAGGAATTTAAAAAGATATTTCCAATAAGAGTAGTGTGGGGATGGAGGGTTTCTGAAATCACGTTCATACATTTACGAGACGGATGGCACAGAGCTGACCCAAAGGCCAGGCTTACATCCCACATCTCTTGGTCAGCTACCTCTCAGCAATACTTAATACCTGGACCAAAGCAAAGCTCCCAGAACTGTTGCTTTATGAGGACTTTTTCAGTGGTGTCCTTTTCTTCTGCTCTTCCTTCCAGAATCCCCTGCCCCTGAGCTGAAATCCCATCTACCTTGTCTTCACAGATGCAGAGGACAGCTGAAGGAGCTCATTGCCCCAGGAAGAAAAGCTTCACAAGTGGGCAAACCAAAAGAACCTCCTGCATGCATTGCCTGTCCTCCTCCTCCTCTCGCAACAGCCCAGGAACCGAGGACTCCCCACAGTCCCCTCACAGGCAGGCTTCTGTATCATTAATTCAAGCGAAGCAGCACCATTCCCAAGCTGCCATACAAGGACAGCTTCTCCCAATTTTAACCTTATTTATTTCTCATGTGTCACCAAGAGCTGATGATTTAAATTTTCACAGAAACTCTAGAGAGCAGAAAATACAACAGCCTTTGCTCACAGTGCCCTTTCTGGGATGGCATATACTCCATGTGCCTCTTCTACAGCAAGGAGGAATCAGCTGCTGCCCGCAAATGAACCACCATGTGGGGTAACTGCACTGCCACATCCAGCAAGCTCACTGGAAACACCTTCCTGTAGTTTAAAACATTTTCTCATTTATGAGACTTTTTTTTCCTTGAAACCAGCAGTGTCTCTGTCTCCCATTTAAGAGCACAACTCTTTAACAGAGCAAGGCCATGCTAAAGCGAGGTGCTGCCTGCCATCACAGCACCCACAGGCAGACCTAGCAGGAAAATGCTGTTCTGCAAAAACACGTATTAATTATCAGACCTCAAGAACAGTGCGCAACTGTTAGCTTAACTTCTTCAGGAAAAAAAGCCCTTCCCGGTCAGCCTGTTGTCCTCCTACTTCCCCAAACTCAATCAAAGAAACGTCTCTCATGTAGTTCTCTAACGCTTTCCACGAGGATCAGGACACCGGCGAAGCGGGGACCCGAGGCCAGCAGGCACACGTGGGCCACCCGCCAACCCAGCAGACGGTGGAAGAGAACGCCGTCGGCACGGGGTGGGAATGGGAAGAGGGTGGGGAGAGGAAAGCAGGAGGAGGAAGCGGCTCACGAACAAAGGACACAAATCTTCAGAAACCCCAAGTTTCATTATTCTTGGTGCCTGCAGACGCGTTTGGTTTTACAGGCGCGATGGTGGCAGTCAGGCACCCTGGCACCAGAACGAGATCCCGGAGGTGTCAGGCCCCGCCTGGGAAGTGCTCTTAGCAAAGACAGCCCCTTCACCTTCAGAACCACCAGATTTCACACCGTGTTGAACGGCAATGAAAGGAGCAAGGGGTAAAGGTAAATGAGCAGGACAGCGACACAACTGCACGAAAAGCTGCCCGAGAGCACCAGCCCCCTCAGGCAGCCCCGCAGGGCGAGGGAACCCTGCACAGCCCGGCCCAGCACATCGTTCTTCTGCTAACTGTAACTACAAAGGACTAACCTAACCCCCACGTACTTCACTTGCCCCATGACTAGTTACTGCCAGGTGACCATGTACACGGCCCAGCAGAACATGAAAAGCAGCAATTCGGAGGAGTAACAGTAGCAAAAATTAAATTTTTTTTTTATTAGTAGGTGAAGATCATCCACATTAGGGAAACAAGATTTCTTTTTTTATTTTTTTTTTTTATTATTTTATTTTTTTTTTATTTCCCCCACCCCTCCTCATCAACCAAACACGTTGCTCAAGCAAAGCAGGAGCACTTCGGCTTACGTCAGCTCCAAGGTCGGCTTCCCCATAAACCCGACCAGCGTTCGCCTGGAGGAAGCAACGCAGGGAGGGAGGAAGCTGCTCGCCAGCCCGGCCTCCAACCGCCATCCATCCACCGCTGGAAAACACCACGCTCGCCACGGGCAGGAAGCTCGGGAGGAGCAGAGCCGTGCTCCCCCGTCCCTGGCTGTACTCTCCCCCCTTAGAAACCCGGTCGCTGGTAACGAAAACACACAGAGCGCTGACAACGTGCAAGCAGCCCTGACGCGGCATGCTATGAGGCGATCCCGGAGAAAAGCGTTGGTCAGGTGGGATCCGCAAGCAGCAACGATCCTAAGCGCGAGGCGGTCCTAAGTTATAATTCTTCTGCCCCAAAGGAAGAGTTGCCATCTTTGAATACAAAGGCAGAGTAAAAACCTAACCCCCCGCGTTGAGCAGTACTGCCCCACGGGCGCAGGAAGGCATGTGCTGTGTTCGCACAACGCCGCTGAGCGTGGCCACCACGCTGGCGGTAAATCTGGCCTGCCCAGCTGGAGCTGAGCTGATGCCACCTCGCTAATAAAGGTTGTTACTAACCAAAAAAAAAAAAAAAAAGTATTGAAATGACTTATTGTGGAACACGGTTTAAATCGGATATTTTATGCTCTGTTTTGCTACGTTGGAAAATGGAAATACTCCTCTTGGAAGACAGACTGCGGAGCAAAAAGTGCAAAGCAGTTTGACAAATAATAGATTTAATAAAGTGACTTTTTTCTGTAGGTGACCAGTGAAAGGGGAACTTGATAGGGTAGCATGCTGACTAGGGAGAGCACCGAAGCCATGAGGCTTCTCATTCGGGAGTGTCCCAGCAGCGCTGGCCGCACTCAGCCTGGCGCAGAAGAAGGCGACGCACAACCTACGAGACGCCGGCGCTGCCGCCGCTGCCTCCCGGCTCGAAGACCAGGGCGCTGCGAGGCCGGCCGGCTGCCCGCCCCGATGGAGCATCCGCACCCGGCACAGAGACCTCAGGCGCCTGTTCTGAGCAAACCCCGCCGGCGTCGCGCCGGCAGCGTGCTCACAGACCCAGCGCCACCGCGCCGAGACCTCCCCCGGCCCCGGCGCCGCACAGGGGACAGCCACTGCTTCTGCTGAGCACCAAAGTGCCGGGGGCGCGGGAGCACACGCTGCCAAAGCCAGGAGGGAAGGAGGAAACGCTTCCCAGCGACAGCGAGGAGCTCAGCGTCTTCTGAAACCTCACCCTTGGCTTGAAAAAACGCCACGGGGCGAGCTCCCAAGCCTGGCTTGCCTGCAGAGCGGAGGAGGGCATGGCCTGTAGTGCTTTCCGAAACAGCAGACGTTGCAGAGTGATCACAAACCACTTCGGCTCCTTCCCTGAAGACGGTCTTTCAAAAATCTTCAAGGCTATTTGCAGTAATAAAATGGCTTTAAAAGGCAAGCTGACAACTCATTGGACAACGCGGCCCTCATCTTCTACACACAGGGAAGAGTTTCAGCATGATGCAATGTGTTAATGTTCAGCATTTTAAAGCAACATTGTTGTATAAATAGAAAACACAAGAGAGCAGAAAATGCCGAATTTTTCCTTAGCGCAGCTCTGTCACTAACGCAGCGGCTGTTCTACTGACTCTGTTAAATCGCATCGTTTAATCCTTCCCCAGACTACCCAAAGCCTACCTTCACGTGTGTTGTCACTGCAACCCAGCAGCATAGAAGCTGCTGAAAATATGACCCATCTTCGCACATTTGAGCAGGTATTAGGGTTCACCCACAGTACAGCAGCTCACCTTTTTCCCCATCATTTTTAAGCTATGATTTAGCTGCTGTCGGCACTGCTGCTCCCCACCAAGCAGGCTGGAGGGGCAACACCACAGGTTTTAGGACACGCTGTTGTCCAAAGCATGGCCACGCTCCCGCAGGCAGGTCACAGTTTTAGGGTAAGTTAAAGCAGAAGAGAGAGGCAGTTTCCCGACTCCAGCCAGCTTGGGGCACAGGGCCGAAACAGCACAACAGCCACAGAGCAGCACAGTAATGCAGCGCTCCGGGGCTTTTAACCCAGACCAAGGCTCCATTTGGCTTCTACAGGGCAGCACAGACCAAAAGCCATTACTGCCACGTCTGAGCACAGAAAACCACATCTGAGTCCAACAGCAGCAATTTGGAGAGGATGCATGAATCAAGGAAATGCCAGAGGACGCAAGAACAGCCTTAGTCAAAGACTGTAGCCAGGGTATTCCACAAGGTTGGCTTGAAACCCCCCAGGACAAGAAGCATCCCACCACCATCACCACCTCAGACCATCTCCATCCTTCAGGGGTCCGGCAACTCAAACCACACGATCCCTTGCAGCAATTATTTTTTACTTTTACCTTTTGTTTTCTCCACAAATCTTACGGCTCAGGTTAACGCAGTCTGTCAGAGCCAACGCTGCGTATCACAGAAATCCTCCTTCCACTTCCCGAGAGACTGAGCATTACTAACATGCTTTCTCCACGTTACAGCTTTGCAATACGTGCACATATACCTTTTACTGCACCTTGGCGAAGTGAGCACGTACTACACACACACACACTGTATGGTATGTGTTAGATGTGCTATTGAAACCCGCACAATGGTTAATTTAATTACTAGCCCCTGAACTCTCAGCTAGCTTTCACATCAGAAACGACATGATCAATCTCTCTTCATTCTTTCTAAGTGCCAAGGATGGAAAGCTCCATTCAAAGCCACCCCAGGCACAAAGCCAGAAGACTGGAGTCGAGTTTGACCTCGTTCGTCATTATTTCAGCTGAACAAACAGTATCTTTTCCGTAACTATTTATTTGGTAAGAAACTCACCCCACAGAGTTTCAATGAGAAGGATAAATCACGTACGACTTGGGAAGGGAACAGGAGAGTCGGATTTGAGAAATGCCTGAGCTTCTGTCCCCAAAGTGAGCAGCCCGGGCGTGCTTCCACGGCACAGCAGGCGCTTGGGTGTGCAGAGCAGCTACGAGGAGAGCAAAAAAATAAATGAAGTGGACTTGTTCTTTGGCACTCCATAAATCCTCCATGCAGACAGGTTTACAATGCAGGTACGAAGGTACGAGACCCTTACACCGCTAAGCGCTAACCAGCCCTGGGTTAAGGAATGATTCCCATCAGAACTTTATACTTGGGTTGGGAATTTATTTTCCCTCCCCCTCACATATCTTCCCACGCGTGTAGGTGCCTGCAGCGCAGCTTACAGCTGGCAGGCCACTGAATCAGAAATTAGAAATGGAAGAGACGTATGCGGTCATCGCGGCCGGCTCGCTGCCGCGGCGAGATGCTGTTGGCAGCGTGACCCTGCTCCTCACCAGCGCCCGCGCTCTGCGTCCTCCCGTCCAGGCTGGCCGCAGCCGCAACACCTACCGAGGGCTGGATACGCTTTCATGGGAATGTTACGTATCTGAATAGTCTCCTCAGAATAACAATGTTCTTATCAAGGAGATTTCTTTGAACTTTAAAGCCCCTACAGCAAAGCACTTCAAGTGTTGAAAAGACAGACATCAGAATGTAAATCTCAAGTTGAATCAAACAGCAGCTTATAATAGTTTATGACCAACATGAGTAATCAACTTAAGTGTTCATTAACTGCACTCAGAAACAGAACACTTAATTTATGTTTAAGTTAATTATAGACTACCACAGCTTCCAACAACAGAAGAGGCTATTTAAGCTATGTACTTCTAAATAAGAAAAAATAGTCTTGACTTATTTTAAAGAAGTGTTATTCCAAAACACAGATAGGAGGGACCATGACTTTCTGGATGACATAAACCACCGAACTCAAGGAAGGTAGCAGCTCTCAGTATCCAAACTAAAAATAAAAATATTGTGATTACTGTGCGAACATGAAGAGACTACAAGAGCAATTTTATTGTCATAGACAGCTTAAAAAATAGTTAAATACTAACAGAAACACGCATCTCGAAAGAGACACGAAGAAGGTAATTATAATGACACGGCCAATAGAGCTGAGTGAATGCCCTGCTCTTGTCCGTAAAGAGCGAGGATTTTATGTATACGGGGCTGGACGATTCAGCGGAAAATATACTCACTCTGTTTAAAGTGGGGAGCTGCAACAAAACTGGCTTCTGGTCCTATTAAAACAAAGATTTCGGCCTCATCAGTGTCTGTGCTCCAGGCAGCATTTAAAAAGAAAGAAATGCACGAAACCTTAACCCCAACTTTGTAAGGCCAGGCTGCTGGGCCCCTGCTACAGCAGCGGGCTCTGCTCAGCACAGCCACGGTTCGAAAAACCTCTAAGCAAACCTTAGTTCCCCCACGGCACAGGCGGCCGGCAAAGCCCCTGGCCACGTGGCCGGCGGGTGCCCACCGAGGGGAGGCTCATGGCCCTCGTTTGCCTTCCAGAGTTCGCCACAGGAGTTTAATAACTGAGACGGGCACCCGAGCAGACACCCATTTGCCTCTCCGTCGGGGAAAACTGCTGCTCGGCAGCCCGTATTTCTGTTCGAACGAAAGCAGAGTGCCTGCGACCCGGCCCGGCCGTCCCGCTCCCCAGCTCATCCGGCTGACCGGGCTGGTGCTGTAACTGGGAGGCTCCGTTTGCCAAGTTTTTGGCAACTTCACTGAGGGAAATAAAACCATTTGTACTGAAAACATCCGTCTGTTGGGTACCCCCCTCCCCCTTTTTTCTGCAATCAGCTGATGTAGCCTGAAAAAATAAAAAGGATGTATTGTGTTTCTCCCTACAAACTCTGTCCCACCAAAACCTTTTGACCAATATGAGCACAGGACCATTGCCACTGGACGTGCCGGTGATTTATTTCCCAAGAGCAGAACTATCACCTCTACAGCATTTCTGCACACCCCGAGCCAGGAAACAAGTGACTAAGTTTAGCAACCGTTAGGCTACTGATAAACCTCTTCTAAATCCCTTTCATCTTCTAGAGCCATATCTTGAAGGCAGCAGATCATTAAGCATCTGAGTTAGAAGCACCAGCAAACCCAAACTATCACGGTTTTAGCAGCTTTTATTCTGTGGGCTTTTTACCAGCTATTATGGCATGCACAGAAGCAGAAAAGAGCTGTAGTGCTCATCTTCGGGCCACTGCATGGCACACACGACTCATTTGCGTCGTTACACGACACGGTGAGGGAGGAGGAGGATCTCCGGCTTGGCTGCGCTCCCTTTGTGCGGCCTCCAGCCTGAAACGGTCTTTGATCGGGTGACATCCTGCTCTCAGCAGGCTGAGGCTGCTCTTCCCTCCCTTTGGCTGTCTGATGAAAATAGAGTTTCTTTTTTTATTAAGTGGTTGTATTTGATAACAGGAGCTCTGGAAAAATACTGCTCGCTTTACAATGACCTACAAAGAACTATACATTTACCCCATATCTGATTTTTTTTAAAGTCATAATCAGTGAGCAGTAATTCCTTGCAGCTCTCCCGGGCAGACTTGTCTCTGTGGGGACTGGAGGAGCAGCAGCACCAGGATCTGAGCAGTAACACTTGGGGACGTTAGACTGAAAAAAAAAATAGCTGTCAGTGCTTAAAATTCTGGGTTATTTCTGTTCTGCTGTACTGGATCGGGGTTGATTCATTGTTCAACATACACTACATTCAAGTTAAAGAATTGTGTTTACTAAAGGCATAACTTTGGCTACCAGTAAAATTCTCTGCCAAATCCTAACACAAATACAGAGGTGTTGCAGGAACACAAGTCCAGACTCCTCTGAATCGTTTTTAGTACCTCATTAAACGGGAGAAGAGAGACTCTCATCTCTTAACTCTTCAAGCAGAAAAATACTACTTCCAGCATCAGCATAAAGGGGAAAAGGTCCAGCAAGCTTTTCACCTCCATTTCAAACCGACTGACTTTCCTGCAGTTTGCTGATCCCATATCAACACTCACCTCCACTAAGAACAGTCCCCTTTCTCACGTTCTGCACCAAATCCTTCACGTGCACTTCTACCAATGCTTACATGAGGACTCCATCAAACAATAAAGCCTTTTCTTCCTTCTTTCCAATGCAAATTTTCTCTTTTTATTAATAAAGTTGTATACTGGTGCAACATCCAAGAAACCACATAACTGTATTTGCCACAACTAAGCAAACCTTCATTACCTTGAAATTACTTGGTAATTTCAAAAGAATTTAACCAATACAAAAAAAGACGACCTCACATCAACCCCACACACTGTTCCCATGCAAACACGACATGGAGACAAGGTGGCTGTAAAATGGGTTTATAACAGCAGGAACTATTGCTCATTTACATTTTGAGTAAATAACGGTGAGCTACTGCAACTAGAAGTAACACAGTTGAAGAGAAGGCACTCTCTAGCATTAGTTATGGTTCTTTGAAATTGTGGGGTTTTTTTAATCTTTATTGGGACTGGTATTACTACCAGCCAGCTCTCAAGCCTAATGGCAGGAGACAGGTCTAGACAAACGAGAAATGAGGACATTCTCCGGATGTGTGCCAGCTGCAGGAATCTCCCGATCCACCCTATCGAGAGCCCACGCACGCTCAGAGGCGGGCGCCTGCGTGCCGCGAGCGAGGAGCATCCCCGCTGCCGTACTGGAGCGAGGGCGGCCTCGGCAGCAGGTGGGAACAAACGCCTGGTGGCTTGTCCTTCAGTTCTCGCCCACAGACGCACCAGCTAAAGCTATTATGGATGAGAACTTAAGATAAAAAATGATATTGGGAACGGCTGGATTCTCCTCCTCGGACACGGCAGCAGGGCTGTACCTCCATGGGAGGCCACACGCCGGCCACATCGCGCACCCTGACGTCAGATGCGCGTTTAAAGGGCTGCCCAGCTCTGCAAAGCTCAAACCCGCTACACAAACTGTTTTCCACAAACCCGCTTCATACGAAGGAGCAAAAAACCAGGCATGAAAAAGTTCTCAAAAGAAAGAGAAACCATTCTTTTCAAAAATCCACATCCTGGAGGGACACGCAGCTGCCAACCACCTTGTCGGTCAGAATTGCCTTCGGCAACCCTGGCCTTGCTGGCTAACGAACACTCCACACCCCAGACCAAACTCTTACTCTGCCTTCACAAACAAGGTTTGCTGGATTATCGCAGACAAGAAGCCGACCTGTGGCTAGTAAGGTTCAAGTCCTGGATTTCTATTCTGTTTCTAGATCAGCATAAACACAGCGGGTCTGAGATGCCCCGTACCAGTGGCAGCTTCCAGAAAGAGACGCAGGACGTCACCTGGCCCCACCATGAAATGCAAGCGCAGAGTGATGAGCACAGCACAGCACATCGCTTCCCTCCATCAGCACAGCCTGGGAAAGGCAGTTTATTCACAACCACTTGCTGCTTCTCCATCTGGACACGTTTCTGAAGGTGTGGGAGAGATTCTGTGAAGGTAGCTGGCCCAGCAGATGAACAGATCCACATCAAGTTGCTAACTTTACAAGCCATTACAAACTGCTGCTTAGCTGTGCCCAGGACATGATGGATGTCCCACAGGCTGGGCCACCAAGCTGACATTTGCGAGAGGGTTCAAGTCCCTGCTCGGCCAGATGACTTCCTGCATGACAATGATACCTCTGCATTTTTATCCTTCATTTGAAGTTGGAAGACTAGGGCTTCCACATCCTACAGTACTGTGAGGTTAAATGTACTAGGGACTGCAAAGAACTCCAAGGGGTTTGAAGTGACATTGCGCGGTCGTTTGGCAGACACTGGAGAAAAACCACCTCAAAGGTCCTCTCTGGACTTTACCCAAGGAGCAAGAGTTGGGTTTGTTTTAAAAATTAATCTTACCTGAGTGAATGGCAGTTTGGGAGTTTCTCCCAACCCCAAAGGAGTCACCAGTACCATTGCAAGAGTGAACAAATTACACGTTTACAATTGGAAGAAGGAAGAGGTGGGGTGAAACATCCCCCTCCCCTCACAACCTCTTGTATCTCGGGCAATCTCCACCCCAGCACGAACCGAGAGGGGTACAGCCACATCCCCACAGTTACAGCAAGGCTGCATCACTCGCTGGCTTTCCTGACGCTTCTCCTACACAGAGCCCAGTGAAGCCGATTCTAGCCGAGGTGCCAGATCCTCCCCGCACTCCTGGCTTCAGCCTCTCAGGAGGGCGACGGCAATGCTGGGACCTGGGGCTCTCGGTGCTCAGGGGATCTGTGCAGAGACTGACTGTTGTCAGTCAAAAGCTGACAACAGTCAGCTGACAATAGTCAAAAGCTACTGAAAAGGGGAGAATCTGGGGTGAGCCACTGCCCACTGCCTGCCGGGGTAAGCAGTATGCCTCCTTATAGCGCAGTCACAGGGAACAGAAAAGCATCTCAGACATTTCACCTTGTTAGGCTGAGTGGCTGAAAATAGCCACAAGATGAAAAACAAACCCGTTGGACAACTTATCCAAACCGAAACGCTGAAGCAGACACCGAGCAGCAAGCTGGAGGCAGGCTGCAGGACGAAGACTGAGCTGTCGGCTGACCGGAGTCATCCGTGCGCGGAGCTCCGGAGCGCTGTCAGAAGGCAACGCCGCTTGCCGCTGCGGAAGGGACATCTCATCTAGCGCCGGTGGCTTACGCTCCCTCTGTACCCATGGAAGGGAACGGGTGTTTCCAGAGAGCACTTCCTCCACCTAACTCAAGTAGATGAAACAAGCAGATGAAGATACCCATCTCTGCAGTGGTGGCACAGGAATAATAGACATTTAGATTAAGCTTCTAAATCACAAACTCAAGGGGTCAAGCCTCACCCTTACTAAGTCACATAAGCACAAAACATTTGTTTCTCCTTTTCCAAGATGGGAGGAAGAAAAAAAAAAAAGAGGTGGGAGTAAAAATAACAGGACACCCCACCTCTCATTTTTCATACTAACAGCTGTAAGCAAAACTCTTATAGAATTCATCCTGCTGTCTGCAGTGTGGGAGAGGTGTGCCGACTGCCCCCAAATATCCTTTTCCACCTCTTTTTTTAATGATACAACAAATTAAAACAAAAGAGAAACAGGAAAACCTGTTTATCTACAAAACACAGATCTTCAGGAAATGGCACAGGCCACAAGAAACCACCAAGAGCAGCATGATCCTGGGTGTGTCATGCCATGGGACGCTGGGCAGCCATGGTGCTGCCTGCACCTGACACAGCCCTGCCTCTCCTCCGGCTGCAGGAGACCACCGAGCCTGCCACTCCGGCCAGGGCAGCGGCGTTTCACAACCCCACTGCCCTCTCAGCAGCTGCCGAGAGCGTTTTAGATGGCTGAGCGATTTCCAAAGGTTTGCATGAACAAACCGACTGGTCCGCTCCAGCGCGGAGACGAGCCTCCAGAAGCAGTTTCAGCACGTGCCAAAGGAAATCACAAGCAGGACGGTGCTCCCACGGTTCTCGGAGGCACGCAGGCTCCGCAGCGCTGGAAGCACTCCGCTGGTCCAGGTGGCCCTGGCACCTCTGTGCTCTGCCGGGGCCCGGAGGACAGCACCCATCACCGCGCCACTGAGGGGTCCCTCTGCCCACAGGGCTGCCGGGTGTGTTGCCGTCACCGCTCCCACAAACACATCAGCATCAGCATCTGCCAAGTTAGTTCTCACACTCCCCCATTTCACATCTTCTGGAGCATCTCCTCCTTTACTCAGAGGGCCTCCAGGACATAGCTTAATTAAACGACTCTTCCTAACGCAAGCCAAGCTGCAGGAGTGCCATTTCAAGCCACCACTCCTGTTGGAAGTTGAGGAACCTCTTCATCTTCCCAGCATGGTGGCAGAGGGTTGCAACTCTCGCCTCTCAGAACACCCGCAGCCGAAGCCAGCCTGGGGGCAGAAAGGGTTTCCAACGCCTTTTGCCTTGAGGCTTTGTGATCGCTGCCGGTGACATCCTGCTATGGGTCACCTCCAGGGGGGAACGTGGCACCTAAAAAGCCACACTCGCCCTCAGACACCCCGCATATCTGCCATGATGGGGGCTGCTCTGGCCCAGCGTGATCCTGTACCACCAAATCCCTCCGGAGTGTCGCCCAGCTGCAATGTTTTCGTGCCTTGGTCCTGATTTAAGGTGCTGGGGCTTGCCCCAGGGAGGAACCAGCCAATGCCCTCCTGTGCAAGGGTTCACAACTCACACAGCTAAAAGCATGGGCATAGACAAGTCATTCTTTTCTGATCCTTTCCACAGTTTTTAAAAGAAAAAGATTTCTACTCATGATTTTGCAGTTTGAATAATGGATACACCATGAAATAACAGGGAACACCAAATCACTATCTCCTTTCCAAAATGCTCAGAGATTATCTTCAATCAATCATTTTCACACAAGCACTTTATTCCTCATTTATTATTTATCTTTACTTCCTACAAGCTTAATGCCACTGGTGGCAGGTCATGCTCCAGCTGTAGAAATATCAAAAGGAGGAGAAAGCTTTAAGTTTCCAGGAGGACCAGCACAGCCTGTTAACACGACCGCATTTTTCCTTGAGCAATAAGCTGTAGCAGCCCTCGCTGCTAACTAACACACTCCATAGGTAGGAAGAGCCCTCACATGCAGGATTAAGAAGGAGTAACAGTCAGCAGGCTGACTGTTCTGGAGGTTATCTTCACGATACCTGAAATCCTGGAGCTTTTCAATAATAAGCACAAGTCCTCCAGGCCAGCACAAGACGGCATACTTTGATTTTTGCCTTAAAACTGCAAAGCAGCTAGAACAAAAAACACTCGGGTAGCGTTAATAATAGCAACTACTTGGAAAAGGGTATCTTCAGAAATTATTTCCCCCACAAAAAAATTGGGTTTTATCCTGCATCTGTCTATCTATATCAAGGAAAAAAAACCAACTTTTTTTCTTTGGCTTACTCACATATTAATTATGTACTGGCACTCTTACAAATCTAAACATACGCATTGCTTAGCAGCTTTAATCCTGAATTATTTCTCCCTTCCTGCAATACAAAGCTTAACTTAACTAGTAAAGGGGCAGACTGTTCAAACAAGCAAGCTGTTCATCTGTAATTCAGACAAGGAACATTCTTAAAGTTCTCGTGTTTATTACATTTCTATCCTCCGAGAATTGCAGAATTTCAGGCACCAGAGATCAAAACCTGAAGGAATGAATTAAAAGTGACCTTAAAAACCCAGCCCTTCAGGAAAAAAGATGTAAGAAATACTTAGCTACAAAAACAGTGTCTGTTCTCACAAAAGATGAGGTGCCATTCTGTGTGTTAAGAAATGTCACCGTTTCCTATCAGATTGCTACTGCTTCCCCTTTCTGAAGGCTGGCTGGGATCAGTAAACCCACCTGTAATTTCCAATTAAGGGAAAAGGGACAGCGCAATTAAGACGACGTAGAGCTCCGTGGTCATATAAAGCGCGCTTACAGAGAAGCACTGCATTTGCCTCTGGGGATCCTGCAGACGTCTCTCATAGCAAAGGTTAGCAACAGACATACCTGCCAGGCAGAGAGGCAACATCTCCCACTGGTGAGAGAGCAGCTCCAAGGAACGCTCGGTGGTTCCCAAAGTCAGCCTGCACAGATGTCCGTGATACACAGCGAGCTAATGCATTTTCCAAAGGGGAAAAAATAGGTTACTTAAAAATAGGTCCATAATCCAAACAAACAAGCATCCCAATACTATTTCATAAAGATAAAACAAGCACACATACAAAAACACGCGCAGTTATCTTAATAACTTCCTTATGTTCCTCTGACAATTTTCATATCGATTGGAGAGCTGGGTACTTCATCTGTCACTGCCAGTACAAACAAGGATTTCAACTGGGCACAGTCGTGCCATCGCTCCGGTTATCATCTGGCTCCCCAGCAGGGACGGCACAGAAAAGCTCACCTCAACACACAGCTGCACTGACCCCCCTCTGGCAGCTAAATGCTTGACATGTATTTAGTTTTAGTAAGTTAAAAGAATAATTCACCAGTAACACTTCCACGCCGGTGCCCGACACTCAGCTCCCAGGTGAGCCACAATGGCACAGCGCTGGTTTTTAACACACAGGCTCGCAGGCTTGAGGCAGAAGCTTCTCAAGCCTCACGTGTGCCGTGGGAGTAACGGAGCAATGGCTTAATTAAAGAGTCCATCCTCTACGCCTGCCTGAGGACCAGCATCAGCTGCTAAGAAATGAATCGGTTATGGCAGTGCCAGAAAATTAATCGCACAGGACTGCAGAGGCTGATTAAAATGAAGGTAAAGGAAAGATTAAAGTCTGCGAGAGACCCACTAGGATCAGATCACACAAGCAAAGGCAGACGGGTCAGCAAGGCGGCCATTGCCTACACACGTGTAAAACATCTCCCAAACTCCAGAAGCAAACTAAAGTCCTCAGGGCAGGAGGTGGGCAAACAGAAGGTCCCAAAGGCTGTACTCTGTAACAGGGAGAGCACATCAAAGAGGCCAAAAAGCCACATTATTAATAAGCATTTGACTACGATATAACGAAGGGTGATCAAATCTCCTTTTCCGGCCGTGGACCAGAGGTCTGCCACGCGAGCTGGGAATCCCTTCATCCAAACAGCAGTTGAAGTCCTGTCTCCAGTTCCAGCACGGTCCTGTCTTGGCAGGTATCCGCAGTGCGGTTCCATGCACACCACCGGCACGAGAGGGCTTGTTCCAGCGGGAATCCCAGAGCTGCCCCAGTAAGAATCCCAACAGCCATCTCCAGCTTGCTCTGCCTGCTTAGGAGTTTATTTCTCCTCATCTCGCTTTCTTTTTAAAGCGAAGCTAATTACAGAAGTAAACAGTTGTTTCAACACTAACAGGTTGTGCAATTAGAACACTCAAAAACAAAATGCAAGGCCGATTACATTCGAGCAGCAAAAGGGTCACCAAGCTTGGCACTGCATCAGGGCTTGGAGAACTACAACGGGACAAGTGCCACCGCCGGCACCTTTTTTTAACCAGTGCAGCCTCCAAGTGTAATAAGCGGAAGGAGAATTTTTAGAAGCAGAGGGATAACCTCACGGAAAGCTCTTGCCTTTCAGACAATCACCTGCTCATACACCCTCTTTTTAACAAACCCATGTGGAATTGGATGCCCTTTCACTTCCCTTCCCTCACCAAAAACCAGGCAGATCTTGAAATAAAACTCACTGCAGGGTAGCGCAGTTCCCCCTGCAGTACCTGTCCAAAGCACAGCGTGCACCGGACAGACATCTGTCCCCTGCCCGGAGGAAGAGGAGGTGAGAGCATTTAGCAAGGAGAGAATTATGATGAACCAACACACACCAAGCAGCCCCTGAGCCAGACACTAACTCAGCAGGCAACAGAAAAGCACATTTTTTTTTTTCCCGTTTTGCTCCCCTTCAGATGAGGCACGCTCCGTTTCACCACTGCCATCAAAGCAGCACAGACCCTGCTGGCCACACTGTAAGGGACATCAGGAGGCTTCATCACACATTTATTGTTTTGTTCCCTCCTGAGAGGAAAGGGCGGACAGGAGGATTGCTGCTTTGGACTTCCCACGTGTGCACACGTGTATCCCTGCCTCACCTAGGGACAGGCCAAACCCAAAGGCACAGTTTGAAGCAGGATATAAAGAAATATAGAACGGTGGGAGCGCATTCCAGGACTGCACATGTAGGGAGGATCCCGAGTTACACCTTGCTCCGTGCCGCGTGTGGTGGCACAGCCAGAGCTGCTCCAGGCTGCCATGGACCACAGGGGACAGAGAGACGGGGGTGGTTTTAATAAGGTGCAGCCCTGAGAAAAGAGGATTTGGCGATGAAGACGCTGAAAAGACTCAACAACCCCATTCAGCCTCTGCTTCCAGTCACATGCAAGGTCTGTCTTCTCCCCCAGGCATCTCCAGGCCGCTAGACTCGGGCAGGACACGGGGTTACCCGCATCCCGGCGCTGATGCTCAGGTCTGTGCCCCGACAGCTCGGCCTCCTCACGTACGCTTTCCAGGCTGTCAAAGTTAAAGCCAGGTTTTTCTCTCCCCCTGGGATGCGGTGAGGGCAAAAGCCGTAAGTGGCTTGGAAAGTCTGAACATGAGCGTTACATGTACTTGCACCGGCCCAACTCCTGAGAAAACAAATACCCCCGCGAGCTCACCTCCACCGCTTCGCTCCAGCCCCACAGCAGCAGACGGCATCCTGGCAGCAGCACTGCGAGCTCCACCAGTAACGCTGCCCGTCTGAAAATACTAACTGGGAGGCACAGGAGGCATGAAGAAAGTTGCTTTCCAAAGTAATAAATAAATAAATAAAATGAGAAGGAAAAAAAAAATATGCATGCTCCGATCCAGCTGAGCATCACTCCAAGTTTCTGGGCCAAGACAGGAACAGAATCAGCAGGCAGGAGCCAGGAGCTCCCCAGCAGCACTACCAGCCCGAACGCGTGCCCATCCAGCCCTGCTCCTCTTCTGCGTGAGGCTGCACTTCGATGCCAAAAGACGACAATTTCTCCAGCTCTCAGAACGGTGTTTCCTCGAGATGAGTTTCATTCCTGAATGAAGTACAGGCTGTGCAATCCACTGAGGTTTCTAATCAAGCTAGCGAAGAACATTGACTATTTCCTGGCAGTGTTTTCCAACTATTCTCCAAAACTACTTCCGCCTTGCCCAGCCCAAAGCTGCTACTCACATGTCCAACTTCTACTCAGCAAAACTGCATACCTAGAAAGAATTAACTGCAGCTAAAGCAAAAGGCACAGTAGCAAAATCCTCCCAGTCCTGGAGACAAAGATCCTTTAAAAAGCCTTGCATTGTAAAGCAGGAAAAGCATCGCAGGCCATTGTATTTCATGCACTCTGACAGGTCTGTGGGAAAGACAGGGTTGTAAGAGTTACTGCAGGGAAGGTGCGTACCAACAAGCCGGCTCGTGTACCTCCTCCAGGCTGCAGTCCAGGGCAGGCTACAGGACGATTCGGAGGTTTCCAGCACACTAACAGGCCGGATGAAATCCTGCAGTGGTTCTGTTTACACAGCACTGGGAGGTTAATGAACATCAGAGAGCAGCCAGATCAATGGGATCTCAACTACCTGCTTGTATCTTAACATCACCGATTTTGTGCTGATCTCCTGACTTCAAATGATAAGACTTTTTCTAAAGGCAACTCATAAAAACATCTTACTTGCTGCGGTAGATGAAATCAGAGGCTCTGGCAAAGCAATAGAGGACAGATGTAGATTTTTGGCGTCATGGTGGCTGACATAAACTTCAGCACTGTGAAATAAAGGCGCTAACATAACATTCCATTAACTAAGCAACTAGCGATGGTAATATTTATGTTGGTAGATAAAGAAATAACCATCCCGTTTGTGTTCCCATCTTGCAAGATTACCTCATCAAGCTTTCAAAAGACACCACTAAGTCCACATTCTTATCATATGTCAAAAGATTTCACTGCAAGTTCAAAGTCCAAAAATGATCACTTTCCAAGCTAGAGATTTTGGAGCAAAGGATTAACTTTCAAGAAAACCCCGTATCTTCGAATGACAAGTACCGGAATTCTCAACTGCAGTGCCCGCACACAGCATCCTCATCCAGAAACTTGTGTTTGTTCCGCCCTATCAAATTAATCACGAGGTAAAAGCTTGCGGCCCCCCTTCATCACACTTATTTTGTTAAACATCGATGTTCCTTGTTTTTATGTGTAGCTTAGGCTCAAAGTGCTACAAGCAAACATAGTAACTGAGGATATGCATTCAGGTTTTCTTTTGATATCACCTTAATATTTTTATAACTTGTATTCTGGTAACACACTGAAGCCCCCCACCCCAGCTGGGGTAAGAATCACACATGTTAAACACCACTTGAACAGGAGCAGAGACCACTCCAGAAATCTTGTGGTTGAGGAATCAAGACAGGGAAGCAGGAGACAGGCACAGGGAGAATAGAGAAGGAAAGGAAAGAGGAGCTGCTGTGCTATGGCGTTAGTAAATGCCAAACCCTGCCCTGTGCCACCACCGCACCAGGGGGTCCAGCCCCTCACCGGTGACCTGGGTTCTGGCTCCCAGGCACAGCACTGCCCAGGGAACTTGAGGGTCACGTCGCCCAGAAAACGGGTCGATCTCATCACGCTGCCCAGAGCCCATCTTTTAACTGCTGCAGTAAAGAGAGACAGGGCAAACTCACACCCTAGTCTCTCTCAGTGATGCCAGAACAGGGCCCAGAGGAGACCCCAGACCTCCTTCAGTACAGGCCGAGCGCGGCAGATGCGGCCCCGCATCCCTACGACGTGAGATCGCAGAACGCAATCTCAGTATAAAGTGAAATAAGGCCAGGGGAATACCAACTTGTACTATTTCCGTACTACTGTACGGAGACGGAGCAGGTATGAATCTAGCAAAGCAGACAGCTGTAGATGAAAGGTACCACGATTAAGGGAACCAGGAATGAATCCCAGTCATCCAAAGCCCCATCCCTTCACAGTCAGTTTTCCTGGGATCTCCCACAAACACACCTGAAGTGCAACCTGAAGGTCCCCAGTGTAAGCAGAAACAATAGCATTCCACCACCCACTCATGCTGGTCTGCACAGAGGACAATCAAGTAAAAAAATTAAGAGCAGCAACCTCCTTGATACCAGTTAATGGGATTTAATGAAAAACAGACTATCAAGCAAGCTTACTATTTTTATTGAGATAAAGTTTAAAAACTTTTGACAAAAAATGGTTGATGGTGCACATAAAGCTTTTGTAAAACATTTGACATAACCCCAGATGATGTTCTGATAGAAAAATGAACAAAACCTGTATTAAATAGGTTAGGCTCCAGGAAATGACAGATTACAGCAAACAACCGGAAAGAGAAAAAAAACCATACCACCTGAAAGTAATATTTGTAATAATGTCCACAAGGAGCCTCTCTTGCCCCTTTTGGGGGGGTGTACGAAAGATTGCAGGGCTGGAAGCCACAGTTAGACAAATTCATGCTAATAATATCCACCAGCGGGTGAAAACAATAACGGCAAGGGTGACTGTCAGCACATCCTGCGCAGCGGCGGGGGGACCGGCTGCCGCCTTCATGACACCAGGTTTTTCTGAAACATGTGCTCTAGTGCAAAAACGGGCTGCTGGGAGATTCGGGAGGCTGAGCACCTTTTGGGGTCTGCGCTGCTCAGGGGGTCGGCCTGTGGCGTGGCTGTCCTTGGCTCTAAAACACACAGCATCTCTGTCTCACTGCCTTGCGAAATGGCTCCTGTGTTTTTGAGCGTAACCAAACTTAAATCTGATATAGGCAGGAAAAGATTAAAGATTAAGCACGTACTAGCAATGCTTGACTTTGAAGAAGTCAAAGCCAGGAGAAAATCTAATTTTCAGTCACCGACTCTAATTTTCCTCCATAGATAAAGCCACCCATTTCAAACGCTTACGTAAAAAAAAAAAAAAATTAAAAGAGATCTTAGGAATCAGAAATGTATACTAATACTCAATAAAGCATGCCGATGCATCCCTTGAGTGTGCACAGGAATCTAAGCAACCGAGCGTAATGAGCAAACACTGATGAAACTCATGCTTCTGCTCTCTACAAGCAACACTTCCCTGAAAAATTTCACTGTTCCAGGGAAAAGCGACTGGTGCTGTCAATTTTTTTATCATTAAAATCATGCCATAGGGGGGAAAAAAAAAACCAAAACCCTTTCACTTTTGAAAATCCGTCAAAAATGAACTCTTTCACTTTCGAAAATCTGTCAAACATCTACCTCTGCTTCTCGGCAAGAGCCGTGATACTGCAGACGTGTGTGCAGCCAACACAACCCTCATTTTCTGCTTCCAGGGAAAACGTAAGGAAAAGTGTCATGTGCTATCTGAGGATATTCCCTGCACTGAACTGTGAGCAACGGCTCTAAAAGCTGAAAAGCAAATGTCCAAGTGATCTCAGAGGACACATTAACTTTAAGCTGCATTAGCAGAGTGCAATGAGCACAGCCGAACTTCCCAGCTACCCCAGCAAGGGACGAGGTGCAGTTACGCGGCGAGTTACCCACCTTTGGTGCAAAAAAATCCCTCACGGACCATGTTCGGCTGCACATTTTGGGTTTCAACCTGTAAACAGCTTCCCCTGCAAGGTGCCATGTGCTGCTCTGCACGTTTTTAAACCCAGAAGTAACTAGAACATAGTAGTTGTGAAAAACCAAGAGTAAAGAAAAGTACATCTTTTACAGGAAAAGCCCACCTGTAGGTGACTTTAGTAAAGAGACCACGCCTCTGGACTGCTCCCTGCCTCTGCTCAGACAGAAGAGCAAGTCAGCAGCTGAACCACCAGGGCTGCCACACTTCTGCAGGGCCTCCAAAAATAACTCATTTGGAATTCCTCGGAGGCATAAACCTTGCTTCATCGGGACTGCAGAGATCCAGTTTCCTTAATGGAGTAGGCTGGATGTGAACTGGCCTAAGGATTTAGGATCACGTATAAAGAATATGAAAAGAAACTTCCTACCGAACAGCTAGCATGCGGTCGGTGTTAAGGAAAACAAGAAAAGTCGCATAAATCATCACGTCGCCGAGATGAAACAATCTGCCTGCCCAGGAATCAGACACCGCGTTCCCGATCGTTCGCCCGATACTGCGGTTCCAGGGACTTGCCGGGTTCTCACACAGCTCTGCACACAAAGCCGAACGCCTTCTCGGGAGCGCCGCTGCGGCAGCTCTCACCTGCATGAACGGGAACGCCACACCCGCACCCTCCACCGCAACCAGAAGCCCTCTGTAAGCTCCGGGCCCTGCTAACGCAGCAGCCTGAACAGCTCTGCGACGGAGCAGCCTCGCAGCCAGGCAGCGACAACGACGGCACCTCTCCGCCACGGCTGCGCTCGGAGGTGCCCACCGCCTTCTTCACCGCGCTGAACGGCCGCGCTACCCCTCGCGGAAGCCCGCGGCCGGCGGCGCCCCGCGGAGCGGGTCCGGGCTGCGGGCGCGGCGGCGCACGGCGCCCAGATGCTGACGGCTCTGCTCGCTGCCCGGCGGAAAGCCGTGCCAGACCGGCTCGGCCTGCGCCCAGGCCGGCGGCGCCTCAGCTTCGGTGGGCGTTCTCCCCTTCAGAACCCCGCTTCCTCCTCCACCTGCAGTGCTCGCAGGACACGGCATGGTTAGCATGGAAGGGCTCAGCGCGGCTGCAACGAAAAGGCGCGCAGCTGAGGATTTCTGTCTCGCTACCGACAACTAAAAGCAGGTTTTATCGAGCCGGCTCCCCGCTCTGACCTCAGGGACCGTCACAAGGACACGCAGCAGGAACCGGTGCCCACGGGGCTGTCCCAAATTCCCGGCCCTCGGCTCCGGCAGCACCCCGCCACTAAAGCCTGCGTCCGGGGGAACAGCCGCCCAAGCCCGGAGGGACTTGGGCTTCTCCTTCCTTTTCTGCTGGGTTGTTGGGGGGAGGTTTTGGGGCGGAGGGAAGGGAAATAAGGGGGAAAACCGAATAGCTGCCTGTTAGGTCTGTACTGCCTGTCCTTTCCAGGCTCACCGGCAGAGCAGGGCTTACAAACCGGGGGACCCCTCGCCCCCAGCCGGGCTGCCCGCCCGGGAACGTCCTGACAAGAAAAACGAAACACCAACATTTTCTGAGCACACCGAGCCACGACCCAAAACTCGCTACGAAACACTCTCGTTAGCGAAGAGCTGGAATCCATTTGCAAAAATAAACACGGGTTATTTCTGGTCCTTCGGCCCTTGCCCTCGGCGCCCTGGGCTCCCGGAGCGGGCCCGGGCCCGGGACGCGAACCGAGCGATGGTCTCGCACCGGAGCCGAGGCCGGTTCGCAGGGCACCGACTGGCTGCCCCTTCCAGAGGAACCTGCCTGAAGCCACCGGGGCTGGAGGCCTCGACGCCGGGCACGGCAGGCCGCTGGCCCGGATCCACCGGGTGATCAACCGACCCCAGCAGCTCCGACGGAGCCGGGAGGGAAGAGAGAGGCCTCGGGAAAACGGGGAACGGGGGAGGGAGGGGAGGGCGGGCCGCGCTCACCTGTGATGGCCGTGTCGTCCAGGTGGGAGCCGGGGGGCCGCTCCCCCCGGCCCTGCTGCAGGAGGAAGCCGCACACGACCCACACGGCCACTCCCGACCGTAAATCCATGTCCGCGTCTGCCTCGCCGCTTCCCCGCCGCTGTCAGCTCCTCCTTGGCATCGGCCCCCGGCGCCGGGCCCGGCCGCGCACCTCGCCTCACGTCGTACCCCACAGCCAGGCAGGAGCGGGCTGGGCGCTCCGGCCGTCCCCAGCTGAGGGACCGCGGGTTATTCTCCGGTATTCCCGCCCGGGCCGGGCACCGGGCACCGGCCCCCGCCCGCCTCCGGAAACAGCCCCGGGCTCTGCTCCCCTGCGCCCCTCACGCAGTAGTCTCTCCTGAGAGAGCCTTCCCCCCCCGCAGCGTGGTCTCTCCCGGGAGAGCCCTGCTCCCCGCTCTCCTCAGCAGTGATCCCTGCTGGGGCAACCCCGCACCCCCGCTAACCTCTCCCCGGTCCGCTCCTTCCCCCCGGTCTCCTCAGCACCGGTCTCTCCCGGGACACCCCCCCCTCCCCGTAGCGGTGGTCCCTTCCAGACGCCCGCCCCGCTGCGCACCGGGCCCTACCGCCGCCGCACGCTCGGTGACAGGAGGCGGAGCCAACCGCCGCCGTGCAAGACTCTCCACGGGGCGGGGACGCCCCGCGCCGCCGCCTGGCCAATCAGGGGCTGGCGTCTGGCCACGCCCCTCCACTTCCCCTCACGCCTCCACCGGGCTCCCCGCGCCCGCCGCTGAGCCGCAGCGCCCTCTGGCGGGCGCAGCGGGGGGATGCCCAGGCTGGGCGCGCGGCCCTGGCGCGGCGTGGAAGCTAAGCAGGGGCGGGTGCGTATGACGCCTGGATGGGTGACCGCATCCACGGCAGTGCGCCTCCAGCCCCGGGGAAGGCTTGTCGGAGCATCCCGGCTCGTCAGAGCACCCCAGATTGTCAAAGCATCCCGGCTCGTGAGAGCATCCGGGCTCATTAGAGCACCCCAGCTTGTCAGAGTAGCCCACCTTGTTAGAGCACTCCAGCTCATCAGAGCACCCCGGCTCATCAGGGCAGAGCCGTTTTGATGCCCAAGCACGCGGTTGCTCACAGCCAGGCCTGGGTTGCCATGTTTTGACACCCCTTGAGAGCTGCAACACCTCGCCGGGGCCACATGCTCCTGGTGGCATTGCCACTCGCCAGCACTGGACCATCAGTGCCACTGGGGCCCACCACCCCATGGCGGGGGACGGGAAGGTCAGGGGCCAAAGTTTTCATGGGTCCTTTCCCTTGGCACCCGTGCTGAAAGCAAAGCTCCCTGCAGGGACTGGATCCAGCCCCGGAATAGCTCCGTAGCTCCCGGCCCGGAAGCACAATCCCATCCCGCTCCGTCAGCCTGGACCCTGGAGCAGGCGCCCATGTGCCGGGCAGGGCCCCATGCCGCCGCCCCGGGATGCAGGATGGGGGATGCCAGGGCTGCCGGGCTGGCACCGAGTGGGGAGCCTCAGCCACGGCAGGATGGAAAACAGGGCTGGCCATGGAGAGGAGTGGGCAGTGCCCCGAGCTGCAGGCAGCTGCCAGACTGATTTCCAGGCAGAGGAGTCCCACCTGGGTCCCAGCCCCAGTTCTCCATGCTGGCATGGGGAAAGATCCCAGGTGTGGGCAAGGGGTCCCACACCTGCAGAGCCCTCCCAGCTCCGACACACCCCGGGATGAGGTGGGGACAGGAACACTCGCTGCCAGAGGAACAGCCTCACCTCCACTCCCGTGCAGCTGCATCTCCTGCACAAGACCCTCCTGGCCCCAACGGGGACCCCCAGTTGTGGGACCTGGTGCTTGTGGGGACCCTCACAGTGCCTGGGTCTCCTCTGGCCCTGATCCAGCAGGACAAGGACATGCCCAAGGGGGCTCTGCCCCTGCAGCAGCCCTGGGACCCTGTTCCCCCTTGGGGTGCAGGAGCGTGGCCCCAGTTCCCCCCGGGCAGCTGGTCCACACTCTCCCCCCACCCAGACCCCGACAGCAGCCCTGGGCAGGGACTGCCATCCCCCCTCGTGTCCCCAGGGCCGTGGTGGGCTCCCCCCTGCTCAGCACTCCCGTGCAGCCCCCTGCCCCTGCAGCGAGGTTTCCCCAGAGCTTCCTGGGCTGGCAGTGGGCTGCCCCAGCCCCATCTCTGCCACCCGGGACCCCCAAGCACCTCGGGGCCTCCCTCGAGCTCCGGGGCAGCTGTCCGGCAGGGTGAGGGCAGGAGCTCCCAGCGCGGCCCTGGGGGCTGCAGGGCCCTGCCCCGTGAGGTCCGTGCGGGCGGACACAGCTCCAGCATCGGGAGCCGGGGCCTCGCCACTGCGGCGTGCCCCCGGGGCCCCGGGGTTCTGCCCCAAACCTGCGGCAGCCTCAGACCCCGGCTCTCAGCCCGGCGCTGGAGACGGGCTGGGCTCCTGCGTCCCCACCCGCGTCCCCGCACCCACTCCCGCGTCCCCCCTGGCTGGCGGCCGGACCCCGCTCCGGGCGGGGCGGCCCCGGGACCCCCTCGGGCCCCGGCCCGGGCCGAGGAAGGAAGCGGCGGGGCGGGCGGGGGCCGGGCGCGGCGGAGGGAAGTTTCTCCGCGGGACCGCCCGGGGCGGCCGCAGACTTCCTTCTCTTCCTCCTCTTCCTCCTCCTCCTCCTCCTCCTCCTGCTGCTCCGGCCCCGCGCCCGCCGCCCGGAGCCGCCGCGCCATGCCCCGGGGTGAGTGCGGGCCCGGGGGGTCCCCGCTGGGCGGGGGCCGCCGTCCGGGCGAGCGGGGGGGGCCGAGTCCCGCTGCCGGGACGGGGGCACCCGCCGAGGGATAGGGGGTCCCGCTGCCGGAGGTCCCGGCCGGTACCGGGTGGTGGCGGCGGGAGGAGCCGCCCGCCGGGGTCGGGGCGGGGGCGGTGGCACCGGGACCGGGAGCCGCCCGGCGCGGGGCGGGGGCTAACGGGGGCCTGGGGCTAACGGGCGCCGGGGGCGCTGGCCCAGCCGTCCGGCGGAGCCCGGGGAGCGGCGCCGGGAGCGGCGCTTCGTGCGGGAGCGTGGCCGGCGGCTGCCGGGGAGAGAGCAGGGACAGAACCGGTCCGGCGCCGGCACTGCACCCACGGGCGCTGCACCCACGGGCGCTGCACCCACGGGCGCTGCACCGGTGCTGCACCCGCAGCACCCACCGGCGTTGCACCCACTGCCCTGGCACCGCGCTTCCCCTGCACACGCTGCCCCCGCCGTGCAGCGGTCCCACTGCACGTGCCCCACCGCCCTCACTGCGTGAACCGAAAGGCACTGCACACCGTGCCCCACGGTACGGGCGGTGCTGCACACCAGAGGGCCCTGCACTGCACTGCGCCCTGCACGGCACCCTGCACTGCACTGCACCCCGTGCACCCTGCACTGTACTCTGCATGGCACCGTGCCCCCTGCACTGCACCCTGCACGGCACCCTGCACTACCCCGCACCCCGTGCCTGCTGCAGCCTATGCCCACTACTCTGCATCTTGCACTGCACCCCATGGCCACTGCACTGCCCACTGCACACCAGGCACCACACTGCAACAGCCAGCACACACTGCAGGGTTCTGCACCACACACTGCACCCACTGAAAAGTACAACACAGCACACTGTGGGGCACTGCAGGCACACTGCACACACTGCACCACACATCATTGCAGTTGCACACACGCTGCACCCACTGCAACACCCATGCACGGCACTGCACTGCGCGCACCTTGCAACATGCCCATTACAACACAGGCTGCACATCACATACACACTGCAATGCTCATTGCAACACTGCAGGCACTGCAACACACACGTCACTTGCACACGCTATCGCACGCTGCAACAGATGTGCTGTGACACGTGTTCAGCCGCGACACGGACTGCACTGGCGCCGCCATGCCCATCGCACACCGCAGCGCGCACCGCAGCGCTCACATGGCCGTGCGCTCTCATGCTGCTGCGCGCTGGGAGGTGCGGGGGCGGCCGGGTGCTCCGGGGAGCTCAGCTCTGCTGTGCACAGGGCTGTCCCTGGGGCCAGCGTCTGGCTGTGGCGGGTGCTTGCTGCTGGGCCACCCCGGGGCCACCCTGGCCCCCCGCCCGGACGGACGGTGAGTCTGTGCCGCAGCCCCGCGACTCTTCCTTTGCGAAACCTGCCTGGGCTTGGGGTCACCCCTGGAGAGGTTTCGGGGAGCCCTGTCCTCCCCTCCCCTCCTGGTGCAGGGCCGTGGGGGGATGTGCTGGGGGGCAGTGGGAGGATGCGCTGTGCCGTTGCTCAAACACCAGCTCCCGATTCGACTTGTGCCACTCTTGGTGCCGTCCTGCTGCCGGCTTGGTGCAGAGTAGGGGCACCCATGGGTCCTCAAATGCCTGGGGGAGACATCTCCACGGGAGGGCCACGGTGTGGCCATGGCTCCGTGGTGGCTGCGTAGGCTGGGGTCCCGCTGGGCTCACTCCTCTTTTCTTGGTGGAAGAAGAAGCTGCTGAAGTGCCGGCGGCAGCACACGGGAACGTCGTCCAGCCCCCACTGCCGGAGCTGAGCTGCGGTGGGTGTTTTGGCTGGGGTGGGCCGCGGGGCTGGTGCTGGGACCGCGGGGCACGGGTAGCCAGGGCATCTGCAGGTGCGGGGGCATTGCTGGTGATGCTGGGAGGCCCTGAGGCCGGCACACCCCGTGGCAGTGGTGGTGCTGGCCAGCGGGTGTAGGTGTGGGCTGTGCCCTGCATGGGCTGGGAGCGGGGGTTGGGCACCCCAGGCCCAGAGCTGTGGTGTGACCGTAGCGTTGAGAGGTGCCGCACTGGCCCGGAGCTGGTGCGCTCGACACTGTGCCTCGCCTGCGCCGCCGCTGTCGCCCTGAGCGGTGCCGGGCTGTTTTCTCAGCCTGAGGCCATGGAGCGTGGCCTGGCCTGGCTGGCTCCGTCCACCCACCCACCCATCGTCCCTCTGCCCATCGCTCCGTCCGTCCCAGGATCCCTTGATACAGGCAACCGCGTCTGACTGGGAGCAGCGCTCGCGGACGCTGGCTGCGTCCCACCGCCGGGTCGGGGAGGGGATTTGCTGGCCAGGGCTGGCCCCGGCTCAGAGGCTGCCCGTGCAGCATCACCCTGTGGGGTCTGGAGCCGGCTCCGGTGCCTGGTGCTGCCGGCTTTGGCAACACCTCAAGCAGGCAGCCGTGGGTAGGGAGCAGCCACAGCCGTGCCGAGGGGCAGAGCGGGACCTGGCGGCGGAGCTCACTGGCCTGGGAGGGAAATAAAATGAGGAAATAAGTCACAACGAGCCTGCGGCTGGAAAATGAGGAAAATCAAAATCCTTCGACTCAGCATGGAAGTTGTTTTAGCTGCGACGGCAGGGCCCCAGGGCAGAGTTGGGGTACTGGTGACAGCACGCCCCAGGGCACGTCCTGCAGAGCGGGGACCCCATCTCGGCTGCGCCAGCACCGGGTTCCCGCCGCGGCCGTGGCAGAAACCGCCCCAGCCCCGCTCCTGCGGCAGTGCTGGTGTCGGGCCGGCATGCTCGGCCCCACAGGGTCCCTGCTCGGTATTTATAGATTTTATTAGTTTCCTCTTTCTGCCTGCTGAGCCGGCGGCAGTGCCGGGGGGGCCGTTCTTTCTGTGCAGCTCTCCCCAGCGGAGCAGGAGGGAGCCTGACAATCATGGCTGCTGACCCCCAGCCCCACAGTCCCAGGTCTGTCTGGGCTGGTCTGTCTGTCTGGGATGGACCCGCTGCCTGGCCCGTGAGCGCTGGCTGCAGCCTCTGCTCCTGGCCGGCACCGTGCGGGGTGCCCGCTGCGGGGTGCCTGGAGCGGGGAGCATGGCGCAGCGAGCACGGTGCGGGGTGCGCGGCATGGGGTGCGGCGTGGGCTGCACTGTGCGCGGTGTGTGAGGCAGGGGCCGTTGTGTGCAGCGCAGCATGCACAGTTTGGGATGCACGGTGTGGGGTGCAGAGCACAGGGTGCACCGTGTGTGGTACGGGGTGCAGGGCGCTCGGCGCGCAGCCCGCGCGGCACGCTTCGGTGTGGTTTGGTCAGGTTTGGGTGCCGCGGGGCCGGCCAGGCTGGCAGCGGGAGGGGAGCCTGTGGGGGCAGCTGCTCTGCTCCCCCGGCGGAAAAACCCAGCGGGGGATGCCCTGGCCCTGCGAGATGGCGACGGGTGTTGCTTCCCTTTTCTGTTGAAGAAGAGATGAGTCGCTTTTCCCATCCCGGGGGCTGGCGATGGGGGGAGGTCGCTGTGCATCACCTGCTCGCCCGCTCACGCCCTCTCCCCAGCACCCCAAATCTCAGCCGAGCGCCCTGGCAGCGTGGAGGGTGGCTGGGGTCCCGCTGGGGTGGGGGGTGCTGAGCCTCGGGGCTGGGCGCCATCCAGACCCCCCCGTGCTGCGACTCTTCCTCTTCTTCCTCCACTCCCCTCCTGTGGGGCCAGGGCGTGGGGCTGGGAAGGGGCAGGTGCCTCCGGTGCCCCATGCGGGCTGTGCCCCACACAGGCTGTGCCCCTCGGCCCCACGCCGCCGCCCGTGCCCCGGCATCTCTGGGGGGCCCAGAAGGGGTTAAAGGCACTGCCGGCCTTGGACTTCCTGGGAGAACAGAGCTGGCCTTGTGCGCACAGCGGTGCTGGCAGCGGGCAGGGCAGGCAGGCAGCACAGCAGGGCTGCACTCGCCCGGTGTCCCCAGGCCGCGCACGGCAGCGGCTGGGCCGTCCGGGGGCCGTGGGCTGCAGGACCCTTGGGTGCCCCGGTGTCAGGACGCTGCAGGGACCACAGGCGACCTCCAGCCCCTGCCTGGCACCGCGGCGATGCCACCGTGCAGCCCCCAGCCCCATCCTGGCCGGGGGGTCCTGGCCCCCGTCCGGCATGGCTCCCACCACCCCGCCGTGTCGCCTTGCGGTGGGGGGCACAGGGGGCCCGGGGGCCGGAGCCCATGTGGCTGCGGGTCAGGGGCACGGGTGGCCCCGCAACACCCCCATCCTCCCTGGGCAGCCGAGGGAGGGCTGGGGCTTCCGCAGGGGCTGTGCGGCCGGGCCGGGAGCATGGCCTGGGGCAGAGCCCGGGGGCTGTGGCTGGAAGCGTTGGCGTGGCAGAGGGGCCCTTGGACCACCCACGTCCCCCTCCCTGGCACCCAGAGCGGGGCTTGGGGCTTTGGCTGCTGTGGGGGCTCTTGTCTGCACCAAGCCCTCCCCGTGGCGAGCAGTTCGCCCCGTGCCCGCTGCCCGCTTCCTCCTCCTCCTTTGTTTCGCCGTAGCAGCGATGCTCTCATGGGCACGAGCGTTTCCACTTGCGCCGCGTCCCCGTCCCTGGCAACCCCCACTGACTCAGCCCGGGCCTTTCCTGGGATGGACGCCGTCGCTGCCCCGCTCCCCGAGGGATGGCGAGCTGCCGGTGGGGGAGCACCTCTTCGTCCCCGTCCCCGTGCGCCGGGAGTGCCGCCCCTCGCACCCCACTTCTGGCCACGGCAGCTTCCCATGTCCCCCGCCGGGGCTGGGGCCGGGGCCGGCTCCTGCCCATCTGTTCTGCTGCCAACATTGTCCTCGGGCTCCGGCGGTTCTTCCCGCCCGCGTCCTTCCCCCAGGTATTTATAGACAGCGATGGGCTCTGGCTGCATCTCCCCTGCCGCTCTGCCGACGGGGTGTCCCCAGGACCCCAGTACTCCCTGGGGTGCCCCCGGCAGCCTCTCGGGGCAGCAAACTGCCCCCACGCCCCCCTGACCTGGGGCACAGGGCACCTCAGCTGGGTGCCCCTGACTGGCACCCGGGACCCGCTGCCCCAGCCCGGGGATCCCCCAGTGCCGCACGCCAGCAGCCGGCGCTGGCAGCCGGGGGACCCTGAGCCTGGGGGCCACGGGGACCCTCTGCGAGCCCCTGTGCACTGCAAGTTGGCTGCCCAGCATGAAGACAGCTACAGGGACCTTGGGGTGCTCGTGGGGGCAGCGGGAGCCTGGGGGTGCCAGCGGGCTGCGTGCCTCCCTGGGGGCTCACGGGGCTCCCTTGGGCGCCGTGATGCCTCGAGGTGGCTCCTTGCTCTGGGTGCTGCCCCTTGTCCCCCCATGGCCCCTCCCCCTCCCTGCCCTCCCCATCCATCGCATCCGGTGCCCCCTTGCACCCCCCAGCCGAGTCCCCCCCAGTGATGTCCCTGCAGCAGGGACACTGCACCCACCGGTTGCAGCTCCTGCACCCCTGAGTTTGGGTGGTGTTAAACCCGCTGCGTGCCCCCCGCCCAGCTGAGCCTGGTGCCGCTCAGTGCACCTCCCCCCCGCCACACGGGTTCCCCAGGAACGCAGCCGCTCCCCACGGCCCCGCGGTGGGGTGGATTTGCAAAGAAAACCAAAGGCTGGGATTTAGAAATAACCTTCTTTTTTTTCCCCACAAAGCACAGCCCAGTTTGGGTTTATTTCAGCTGGGGAGTGGCTGGCTCCGGCTCCCCGCAAGCCAGCGCCTGCCGGCCTTTGGCTTGGGAAGAGAGGAGAATTTAAATCTCAAGTGCGAACCAAAATGGCTTTCCAGGAAAATTCTCATTTTTGCCATCTCTTCTTCCACCTGATCTTATCAGAAAAGGAAAAACAATCTGCTGCAGCGCTGCCAGCTGCCCCGGAGGGGCCGAGGGAGAGCGGGGCAAGCGGGTGCCTGTGCCCCCTGAGCCTCGTGGACAATGGGGGGGAAAACAGGTCCAAACTGGGTCAGAAAGGTACAAACTGGGTCAGGTGGGTCCCAGCCAGGTCCCAAACAGCTCAGCCAGGTCCCCGCCATGGTGCAATGGGGCATCTGCGTCCCGCTCCAGGGGCTGCCCCAGGGTACCGCCCCCCCCCCAGCCCCGGGAGCCCTGGGCAAAGGGACGGGGTGGCTGCAGGACAGAGGGGGCAGAGGCAGCCCCCACAGGCAGGCGGGACCCCTGGGTGGGGGCTGAGGCGCTGGGATCTCCCCGGGGTTCCCTCCCCAGCACTGTCTGCTCCCCCGCGGCCCCTCGCCAGTGCTGTACGCTGAGGGCATGGGGCAGCGGGGTGGCAGTTCCAGCCGCCGTGGGGGGGCCCGTCCCTGAAGACGGCCCCACGTGGCCATGGGGGGATCTCAGTCTCCCATCACCCTTATCCTGTTCCCCTGCTCCTGCGCCCATCACCCTGGCCTCATGCCGCTGCTCCAAGCCCTGCAGACCATGGCGGGGGTCCCGCTGCCTGCTGCCAAAGCAGGGAGAAAACCGCGGCTGAAGGCCAGGCGTTCATTTGTGACCCACCCGGGGTCCCATGCTGCGCTGGCCGGTGCAGGCTGCCAGCCAGCGGCGGGGCTGCCTGCGATGGCCCCGGTGCTGCGGCCCCGTCACAGGCTGAAGACACGGGGACCCCCCTCCACCCCCGCCCTGGAAGCACTTTTGCATTGGGGAAACTGAGGCAGGGCACTGCGGGGCGGCTTCAGCAGCATTCGGGCTGCGTCCCCCGCTTGTCCTGCCTGTACCTGGGGTGCAGTAGTGCAGGCAGGGAGCCAGGCAGGGCGGGGGTCACGGCGCACCCGGCCGCGCCGTGGGCAGGAAGCCGGGTGTCAGGGCGGGAAGAGGAAGAGCGACTTCCCCATCCGAGGGGGCAGGGTCCAGCCTGGGGGGGGCTCAGGGCAGGGGGCACGGCCCCCATGTCCTTCCCCAGCCACACTGCCCCAGCCCTGGAGCCCTGGGGGGCTCTGGGGAAGGGTTTCCCTGCTCAGCCCGGGGCTCTGGGTCGATGCGGCATTCCTGGCCCCTCCGCCCCAGCGCCTCCGCTCCCAGCATGCGAGCCGTGCGAGCCACCGCGCCAGCCCAGATAACTCCCCCGCTGTGATAAATCCTGTCAGGCAGCCGCTGCACCGATGGCTGGACCATGGCCCGGCCACACGGGTGGGCACCCTCCTGCCCCGACACTGTGCGGTGCCCCCGCGCCTCGGCCGGGCTGGGCTTGGCAGCGCCCGGCTCCAGCCTGCAGCAGGAAGCGCAGCAGGATGCGGCCCTTAATGGCAATTGCAGAGGGAACCTGAGGAAAGCAAAGAGGGAAACGTGCGCCGGGCTCAGGGATAAACACAGCTGCCAGAGCGGACGTCAGCCCCGGGGGCCACGCCAGCGGCTGCTCTCTGGCCTGGCCGTGGCACCAGCCCTGCTTGGCATGTGCAGTGCTGGGCACCAGGGCTGGGGCACACGGCGGCAGCCCGCATGCTCCCACAGCCCAAATCTGCCCCTGGCTGCGTGCCCTGCTGCCCTCCATCCCATACTGGGCTGGAGGCACGGCACGGAATGGCACAGCAGGGCACGGCGCAGCTCGCCACGGCACAGCGTGGCACGGGGCGCTGCAGCAGCCTGGCTGTGCTGGGAGCACCGTCCTGGGGACGATGCCGTCCCTGTGCACGCCAGCCACGGTGGCACACACGTTTGCCCTGGGTCAGGGGATGTGGTTCCCTGTCAGGGGTCTCTGGGCTGCTGTGCACTGTGGGGGCTGCCCGGGGGACACGCCCGGCCAGGGAGCTCACCTGGGCTGCGGGATGGAGGGTGAACCGAGCGTGACCTGCCCCTCTGCACCCTCCAGCTTCGCGGTGTCTAAGAGGGGGGACCATGGTGACCCCAGCCCCAGCGCGTCCCCCTCCCCTCACCCTCTCTCCTCCCCGCAGGCTGCTGAAGGGGGACGTGAGGGACGCAGAGCCGCGGGGATGCAGAGCATCAAGTGCGTGGTGGTGGGCGACGGGGCGGTGGGGAAGACATGCCTGCTCATCTGCTACACCACCAATGCCTTCCCCAAGGAGTACATCCCCACCGTCTTTGACAACTACAGCGCGCAGAACACAGTGGATGGCAGGACTATTAACTTGAACCTGTGGGATACAGCCGGCCAGGAGGAGTACGACCGCCTCCGGACGCTTTCCTACCCCCAGACCAACGTCTTCATCATCTGCTTCTCCATTGCCAGCCCGCCCTCCTACGAGAATGTCAAGCACAAGTGGTACCCGGAGGTGTGCCACCACTGCCCCAGCGTGCCCATCCTCCTCGTCGGCACCAAGAAGGATCTGAGAAACAACCCTGAGACCATGAAGCGGCTCAAGGAGCAGAACCAAGCGCCCATCACCACCCAGCAAGGCATCAGCCTCTCCAAGCAGATCCGCGCCGTCAAGTACCTGGAGTGCTCGGCGCTCAACCAGGAGGGCATCAAGGATGTCTTCACCGAGGCGGTGAGGGCCGTGCTCAACCCCGTCCCGGCCAAGCCCAAGAAGCCCTGCATCCTCTTGTGACGGGGCTGCCGGCAACCACAGAGACAATCCTGCCCCTGCCCCTGCCCCGGTCCCGCCGCCCCCCAGACACTGCCCGGTGCCACTAGAACGCCCCCCCCCCCCCCCCCCGCGCCGGCACCTCCCCGAGCCTCGCTGCCCCCCCGGGGGCGGTAGGACTGGGGCCACCAGCCTGGGGCTGCCAGCCCGAAGCCGCCAGCTTTAATAATACAGACCTTGTTTGCACTAACTGGCCGCCCACCCTGGGGGCAGTGGGGCTCCCCCAGCCCCACAGGACCCTCACCCCAGCCTTGGCTGTCAGCGTTTGCTTTTGGGTGATGCCTCTCCGGTCCTGGCACAGAGCAGCGCTTCCCAAAAAGGGGATGCCTGGGGTGGCCAAACCTCCCTCCTGCCCTGAGCACCCCACGGGGACCTGACAGCCCCACTCCGAGCGCCCCATGGGGAGCTGTCACCCCCATCCCCTGCACCAGTGGGGCTGTGGGGGGCGCGGGGGGAGACCCTCAGCCCCTCTGTGCCAGCCCTGGCGCTCGGCCACTTCTGAGCATCCCCCTCTCCTGGCACTGGGCCAGCCCCGTCCTGCCGCAAGCTCCCAGCGGCTGCGCCGGGGGTCTCCTGGGTGAGTGTTTGGGGTAAGCCCACCCCAGCCCAGCATTGCTGGCTCCCTGGGGCCAGCGCCAGCGAAGTCCAGCCCTGGCGAGAGCAGAGCCGGTGCTGCTGGCAGGCTTTGCCGGAGGAGCCTGGTCCCACACCGGCTGGTGCCGCGGCAGGGCAGCGGGACTCACCTGTCACCAGCTGCTCCCCAAGTTGCTTCTCCTTAAATAAAGAGACCTGCCCAGGCTCCCCGTCTCCTGTGCTCTCCTGCGCGTGCCCACCTTCCTGCAGCTGCCTGCTGGGGGTCTCTGCCTGGGGGGTCTGTGGCTGGGGGAAGCCTGGGGTGCCCCTGCCATGGCCAGCCCTGACCCCCGGCCACCCCCATGCCCACTCGGGGCCAGCGCTGACTCCCCTGCGGGGGGGCTTGGGGACATTGGAAGGGACAGGAATGGGGACACTGGGGATGGGGACATGTCAGGGGTGGGCACAGAGGTCTGCAGGAGCAAGGTCCCCTCCCTGGGGGGCCCCTGCCCACCCCAGCTCTGGCTCTGCCCTGTCCTGCTCTGCGCCAGAGCTGCAAGCAGAGGCTGGAGCCCCATGTCCTCACGCCCAGGGGCTGCGGGGCCGGGGCATCCTGGGGGACCCTGGGTCCTGCGGCCAAGTGCTGAGGCTGATGATGGCGGCGGCGAGGAACTGGCAGCAGCCCCGGCTGCTCGGCTGTGCTTGCTGCCCCCTCACCAGCCCCCATGGGCTGCTGGCACGTGCAGGCCAGCGGCCAGAGCCGGCAAGGCCTGGCAGGGCCCCCGCTACCACGCACACGGGCTCCTTGTCTGGTCCTGGGGCCTTCCTGCAGGAAGGGCAGAGACCCGGCGCGCGCCACAAGCTGCCTTTGTTCCCTGCTGCCATTGCCCAGCCAGAGCCGGGGGGCCGCTGGGGGCCGGCGTGGGCGACGGTGCCGTGAGGCAGGGTGGCTCTGGCCACGTCCCATCCCTGTCCCCCTCCCACAGCCGTGCCTTGCCGCAGCCTCCTGGGGGCCGGTGCAAAGCGTGGCCCCCCTGGCCCCTCAGCATGGCCCCGGCTCGTCCCGGGGGGCTGCACGCCGGTGGGCTTGTAGGTCCCAGCCGCACCGAATCCTGCTCCCCCCGTGGGGGGTGCCCACGGCCATGTCCTGCTCTCACTGCATGGTCCTGTGAGGGTTGTATCCTGCTCCCACTGCAGCAGCAGGGTCTGACCTTAACCCCCACTATTGTCCGCGGGGCTTGTGCTGTGAGGGGTCCCTCCTTTGGGGCCAGGGCTGCAGGCAGGGTCGCCAGCACCTGAAGGGCTGTGCCACCCCACAAGCTCCTGTGGGCAGGGCTGACAGCAGGACTGTGGGTGCCATGGTGTGGGGCTGCACAGGGCAGAGCTGGGGGGCAATGCAGCCCTGTGCCCCCTCGCTCGCGGGGATGCCCTGCACTGTCGGGGGACCCTCGGTACGCCCGGGCTGCCACACCAGGGGTGACCCTGGAGGTCTCCTGCTGGGGCACCAACACAGATGCTTGTCCCAGGACAGGCAGGGTACGGGCAGGGTACAGGCAGGGGCTGCAGCCCCCACGGGGGGGTGAGGTGCCGCCCTGGTGGGGTACAGCAGAGGAGCAGGTGCCGGGGCGAGGTGGGGGACCCCGGGGTGGGATGCCGAGAGACGGAGCAGGATGAGCTCACGACTGTTCCCCTCCCAGCTGCTCCCCGGCCCTGCCCGGCGGCAATGAGGTCAGGGCCCCGCCACGGCCCCACCGCCCCAGCAGGAGCCCCTGGCGTTGCGACAGAGGGAAACCGAGGCCCCAGGCACCTCCCCTGCCCCCTGCTCAGCCCCAGTGCCGTGGCCCCCACGCCGCTGTGCCCACCCCAGCCCTCCTGGCCCCAGGCTCCACTGCCCCGGCCCCGCTGGCCCCTGGCCCCGCTGGCCCCCCAGCATCTGCAGCCGAGTCAGCAGCCCCCGGGGCTGGGTGGGGAGTGGAGCCGCCAGCTGCGGGGTGGACTCAGCCCAGGAGCGCTGCGCCGCCAGCCCGGCACCCTGCCCGTCTCCCAGCCTCCCCTAGCCCCGGCCTCGCCCAGCACCCGGCATCCATGTCCCACACCCCCCCCCCACCCCAGTGTGCAGCGTCCATGTCCTGCACCCCAGCCCTCCACACCCCAGCGCCCAGCATCCACGCCCTGCACCCCAGACCCCACCCTGGCCCAGGGTCCTGGGATGAGGTAGGACCCGCTGGCCATGCTGGGGCCGTGTGCTGGCCAGGCCGGGTGGAAGTGGCACAGAGCAGAGCTCACAAAAATACTCAGTGCTTTATTTCGACCTCAAAACCATGGCGCAGACGCTGCCGCGGCAGCACACCACACGCATGCAGGCAGGGGAGGTGGATGGAGCACAGCACGGTGTGGTGGGGACACACGGATGGACATGTGCACGGCAGGACCCGCTGGAAGGCCACCCTGGCCACCAGCCAGGGCGCGCAGCTCCTCCTGGAGCGGGCTCTGCCCCACCCTGGGAGCACAGGGATGAGCCCTGGGACATGCCAGGGGACTGGTGGTGGCGGCTGCATTCACATGAAGGGCAGTTGCAGGGACCCACATTGGTCCTTCGCTGCTGAGTGTGGTGTGGGGCGAGCCCTCGCAAGCACAGAGCTCCTGGTGCCGCCGACAGGCTCAGCCGACTACCCCTGCCTGCAATCCCTGCCCATTCCAGGAGCAAGCCCTGCAACCACAGCACCGGCTCCCCGGTGCCTCCCTGTGCAGGATGTGGCCAAGCCCTCCTGGGCCGTGGCCACAGCCCCTGCGAGCCAGAGCCCCCTTCCACAAGCGCTGCCTGGCCTGGCCATGCATGGGGAGGAGTGGAGCAGCCTGGGGATGCTGCCGGCACCCAGTTCCCACCCAGATGGCACCACCGCCATGCCAGCCCTCCAGCACCCTGGCAGCCAGAGCCTGCAGAGGGGTGTCACCGCCAGCACCCTCCTCCCGGGGCAGCAGCAGCACTGCTGAACCCCAGCAGTTCCCAGCTCCAGTCCTATGGCACAGGGGAAGCCGTGCGGAGGTCAGAGCGAGGACCTCCAGCACCAGCACACTCGTCCTTCCTCCCCAAGCTGGGCTTGAACCGGAGCACAGCACCCCTGCGAGCACCCTTTGCTTGCTGGAGGGGACTTCTGGGAAAGGCAGAGCAGGAGAGCGTGGATGCTCTTGGCATCTGCTGTGCCCTGTGTGCCCCTGCACTCGCGCTCTCCTGCCTGGCTCCCGTGCAGTCTGTGCACAGGCCAGCACCTTCAACGACGCTCCCCTCCCGGCAACACAGGCACGGATGGGCCGGGACCCTGGCCCAGCCCTGGTGGGGAGCGCAGTGCCCGGGGACAGCCCTCAACCGCGGCTCCCATGCTCACCCCGGGCTCGGGAGGAGCCTGGACCCAGCCCCAAGCACGGCAGTGTGGGCCCAGCGTGGCCCCAGCCCTGCACCAAAGGCTTTCCAAGAAGTCAAGGCTGTGGGCTGCTCCGCTTTGGGGGTGCAGCCAGAGAGATGCAGGGGCAGCAAGTGCTCCTTCTCCCAAGGCTGCCTTAAGCTTCGGGGCCCGAAAGGCCACCAGCCCATTGAGGACCTTGGCCAAGGACCCCCAGCTTCAAGGAGGAACCATGAGCCCACCCAGGCAAAGCAGGGGCAGGGCAAGGCTGGCCCCCCGTGCCCCGACACTGGGAGCAGAATCCTGCTCTGCCTGGAGCACCCTCCAAAGAGAGAGGCATCAGGTACCTGCCCCCCTCCTCTGTCCTCCTGCCCAGCCCAGTAGCTGGCAGGGAGCTAGGGCAGAGGGTACTGGCCTCGAGGGTCCCCAGCAAGAGCCCCCAGCTCCAGGCACAGCCAGGGACCACGCACTGATGCTTGCAGGGCCCAGGACCCTGGGACGATCCTTGCAGCAGCTCCATGGCAAACGCCCTGGCCCTGGGGGCAGCAGGAGAGGGAAGGGGCCCTCTGCCTCCCCCAGGGGAAGAGCAGCCCCCGCCTGGCATCGGCACCACAGCTGGCTGTGGCACGAGGCCGGCTAGAAGTGCTTGTCCTCCAGCAGCGAGCTCACCACCAGCTCCTTGTTGCCGAAGTCCCAGAAGGCAGTCATGTGGAAGGCCATGTTGGAGAGGACAACCAAGTACTCCAGGAAGGCGAAGACGGTGTACACTGGCAGAGGAAACACAGCAGGTGAGGGGAACCTGCAGCCAGATCTGCCCTGGGAGCTGGAGGATCTCCTGGGGCACCCCCCCGGGGCAGCAGGGCACGGGGCTTGTCTGCTGCTTGAAGCCAGGCGGGAGGAGAAGGGCGGCTGGGCACCATCCCTCCCGGGGGAGCTCTCCCAGCCTCTGGCTGGGATTTGGCAGGCAAGGCATCACCCTGGCCCCTTCCCCGTGCGTGTGCCCCCCGCAGCCCTGCCCCAGCCCCCTTACCTCCGGGGCCGCAGTACCAATTGTGGTGGAAGTAGACACACACGGCAAACGCAAACGTGGTGAAGGTGAAGAAGAAGAGCAGCTGCTTCCACTTGTATGACTTGCGCTCCTGGAAGAGGCCAAGAGCTGGGTCACAGCCCCAGCCGGTCCCCGGCGCCTGCGCCGTCCCACTCACCCGGCACAGCAGGGACCCACGGAGGCTGCAAGGGCTCAGCCCTCGCTCCTGCGGACGCCGGAGATGCCGGAGCAGCCGCTCCCATCCCCAGGGAAGCTCTGCCCTGGCCCCGCCGCAGCCCTGGGGCACGGGCAGGCACTGGGAGCCCCTCTGCACCTCGACTCCATGGGCACAGCCGCTGGGGTAAGGACCATGGGCCGCGCCGGCTGCTTTGGCTGGGCTGGGACGTGGGGGCAGGCAGCGGGATCACACCTGTGTGGAGCTAAACTGAGGAGCTGCCGGGCTCCCCACGGCGGGGCACGAAGCAGCCCTGGGGACAGGCTGCTGTGGGGGCCTGCAGTGTGCCACCAGCTCCCAGCTGGCTCTTCCCTGGGGACTCGCTGCCACAGCTGAGTGAGAGGCAATGGGAGCCATGGGGGCCTCCAGCACCATCTGAACGAACAAGCCACACGGCCCCTGACAAATTCGGGCGACCCCAGAGACAGGAGCACCTGGTTGCCCGCAGCTGTGCTGGGATGCACACGGAGCCCTCGCAGCTCCCTGAAGACAGGCCAACGGCTCTACCAGACAGTAGATCCTCCGGCTGCGGACGGGACGGCTGCAGGTGGCCCCGGCTCCCCTGGGCGCTGCCCAACCACCCCGGCACGGGGAATTCACCGGTGTGTGCAGGCGGCGGCAGCCGGCGCTGCACGCCCTCGCTCACAACTGTGCCAGGGAGGAGGAAACCACATGAAGGGGTGGCAGCTGGGGCGGGTGCTGAGCCGAAGACATCACACAAGCCACCCCGGGACTGCGGGGGGCCCCATGCTGTCCCCCAGCATCACGTCCGACAGCACAACGGGCGGGAGCAGAGCACAGGGCCCCCTGCCCCCAGCAATGCACAGCTTGCTGCTTCTGTGCTGGCAGAATCTGTCCCCTCCCAGCCCAGGGGCCACCCCTCTCCACCATGCTGAGCACCCCCAACCCACCGCCCTGTCCACACGCTGCCCAGCACCCCCGAAGCTGGGGGCCATGGGCGCAGTGTTCCCCCCAGGAGCTGCAGTGGGTACCAGCTCCAGTCCCCTTCCTCTCTTTCTCCCATCACGCTGAGCATTGTGAACAACGGAACCTAAAGACCTGGGGTGAGCAAGGAGCCCCTGTGGCAGAGGAACCCCAAACCATGGCCGGACACTGAGGAGGATGCAGGGGAGACCCCGGCGTCTCCATCCCAGCATGGGGTGGCCAACACACTGCGTGCTGGGACAGGGGGGCTGGAAAGGAGGGGGCCGGGAATGCCATGGACGGCCCAGACACAAACTGTTATTCCCATTTCTGGGTAGGAGGGGAATTTCCCCCTCGTCTGCTGTTTTACCTGAGACAAAAACTCCATTTTCAGGGACTGCTGAGAATAAGGAAAATTTAAATTGCCCCATCACACCTTCCATTACCCCCGGAAAGCGTGCTGGCAGGCTCCGCCAGCCGCCCTGCGAGCGCAAACAGGTCACGGCACAGAGGAAATACCAGAGAGGAAGGACGGCCTCGCGGTCGTCTTCGCCATCTGGGGACGCGGGGCCGACGCCGCCAACACCCCACAGGGCTCAGGCAGGTCCTTTCCTGCTTGGGCTGATGGGGGTCCCTCTTCCCCAGCGGCTCCTGGGACCCTCTGGAGCAGGGCTTCCTGCAGGCAGGAGCAGGCAGTCCTGCCTGCAGTCCCTGCCCACCAGGAAGCAGCAGGCAGCTGGTGCTCCGTCGTGATGGAGCAGGGGCGGCGCGGGGTGGGGCGAGCAGCGGTGCCAACCCGGGAGTTAAATAACAATGAGCGGCCGGGGCCAAGGCGTTTATGTAAAGTTTCACACCGGAAAAGCGGGTCACAAAACAGCCTTGTTTTCATCCAGGTCCCGCAGCAGTGGAAACAGTTGTGCTATGAAGTGGCAGCAGAGTCCTGCTCGTCGCAGCAAGGTGAGCAGCAGCTCCCCTGCACTGCATCGCACCGTGCTGCGCTGCACCGTGACATATGGCACCGCGCTGTGTTCTTTGGATACAGAACGCAAGTATCATAGATCTTCCCATCTGAAACTAGACAGTGATCAATAGGCGTAATATAAAGTGTATTCTAAAGACGCAAAAGCAAGCAAACAAGCAAAAAATCTCTAAACTCTGTTTTTTCCCCACCTGAATCATTGTTTTAGGTCCTAAACCTGCTATTATCGAAGCATCAGGTGCTCCATGCTGCACCCTGGGACACTGCACTGCATCGTACGGCACTGCAGTGTGCTGCACTGCATGGCACCATACAGCTCTGAACCACACCGTGCTGCACCACACCATGCTGCACCACGTCGCTGTGCCGTATCATGCAGCACCTCGCTGTGCAGCACGGCACCGCGGCACGCTGCACAGTCTCCGAATCCACGCCTTGCAGCAGGCTGCTGCTTGCAGAGGGCTTAAGGCACCCCCAGCTTCCTCGCAAGGTGCTCCCAGTGATCTGGCAGCTGAAGGCTGGGGGGTACCAGGCAGCCCACCCTCCCGGGACGTCCTCAGTGAGCACCATGAGGGGCCATGGATGGGGGACTCCAGCAAAGCCGGGGCTGTGGGAAGCAGCAACAGTGACCGACGCTACCTGAGCCACGAGTGGGTGGTGGGTACAGTCCACGCTGGTGAGCAGACAGGCAGCACATCAACCTGGGCTTCCCGCACTGCTGCAGGGACCTTCCCCGAAGAGCAGCAAACAGTGCCACATTTCAAGTCAGCAGCTGCTGAGAAACCTCTGCTCAGCAACGTGGGTATCAGTCATGACATGTGCAGCCTCCCAGCCCCCATGCACCCCTGGGGACCCTCCACTGGCAGCCAGCACCCTGCAGGCGTAATCCTCTGGGGCACCGGGCCGAGCTGGACGTGCCCTGGCATTAGGGATTAATGCCTAATTATCCACTTGCCACTATAATCCTTGGTCAGGCTGGGCCCAGCCCAGGGACTGGCCTTCCAGGGAGAAGCAGAGGGCGAGCACAGAGGGTACCTCTCCACCCACGAGGCCCTAGGGGTGCAGGGTGCTGCGGTGCCAGCCTGGGGTGGCTACTCCTGCCGGGACCCTCAGGGGTCCTGTGGCAGGATGAGGGGCAGCGCAGGGGCAGGAGACCCCCAGGTTAGCGCCCTGGAAAGGAGCTGACAGCTCTAAGCTGCCTGGCAGGAGGCTGAAGCCTCCACACTCAAGCTCCTGGTGAGGAAAAAGAAGGATAAGAAAATCCCAAGGATGTGGGACGAGTGACCGTGAAATGCTCAGGGGACACACTGAAGCAGGGAAGATGCCTTTAAAGCCTGGGAAATGCAGAGGGACAGTAGGGCACCCCTCCTTCCCAGGGAAGGAGGAACCCTGACCCTAACCCTAAACCTGATCCAGAGCCTAAGTTTAACCCAGCGTGGTGCAGCACAGAACCTGCTCCCCTGCAGGGCTGGGGCAGAGGGACGCCGGGGCAGAGGGACGCCAGGGCAGAGGGATGCTGCCAGGGTGCTCCCATGCCTGGCAAGGGCAGCAGGCATCGGCCACCCAGGGACATGGTGCTCCAAGCTCAGCCGGCTTCAGGCTGCCCCTGGGCCCTTGCTGGGGCTGCTGGGCTGGTGCAGCTGCCGCTGGCAATGCTCAGCTGCCAGCCCCAGCTTTGCAATCTCCTCCTGGCAAGGCAAACCAGGACTCCCGGTGTCCTCTGCAACCCACTCCAGTTTCACACAGCCCCCCTGCTGAGCCAGCCCTCCATAGCTGGATGCGTATCTGGCCCAGAAAACCACAGGCAAATTATATTTAGTCCAGCAGCTTGCAGGCTTTGAGCTGAGGCACGTTCCCCCTGCACTCACTTGAAGGTGAGTCAGGAGCAGGAGGCCAGATGATGGGGAAGAGAAGAGACTGGCTGCACCAACCCAGCCTGGCAGGGACAGCCCTGCAGCCCCAGCCCAGGACCCTGCCCTGTGTGGCTCCGAGCCCATGGAAAGCACCTGGTGGCTCCTGTCCCTGTCCTGGGGAGCTCCTGGCCCTGCAAACATGGCTCCAAGGGCCAGAGGGGATGGCTGCTGTGAACAGGCAGGTAGGAAATGCCAGCAATGAGGCACAGAGCCTCCCGCTTCTTTCACTGCCTCTGGAGAGGAAGAAGAGGGACCCTGCAGAGTTCACACCCCAGTTCCTGATGGGAACAGGGAATGGAATTGCAAAGTGACATGAATTCAAAATGCAACAGCTTTTTTGTGGGGACCTCCTAAGCACTGGCTCTGCTCCTGGAGCTGTCCCTTTCTCAGGGACAAGCAGCACCCTCAAGGCTACATGCTGCACACTGGTCCCAGGTCCCCCTCGGGCGTTTCTGGCTCCCCTGCGGTGAACCCACAGAATCACTAAAGTTGGAAAGGACCTTCAAGATCATCAAGTCCAACCATTAACCCATGCCCACTGAACCATGTCCCGAAGTGCCACATCCACACGTTTTTTGAATACTTCCAGTGACGGTGACTCCACCACCTCCCTGGGCAGCCTGTTCCAATGCCTGACCACCCTCTCGGTGAAGAAATTTTTCCTAATATTCAATCTAAACCTCCCCTGGCGCAACTTGAGGCCATTTCCTCTCATCCTATCACTAGTTACTTGGGAGAAGAGACCAACCCCCACCTCACCACAACCCCCTTTCAGGTAGTTGTAGAGAGCGATGAGGTCTCCCCTCAGCCTCCTCTTCTCCAAACTGAACATCCCCCAGTTCCCTCAGCCGCTCCTCATCAGACTTGTGCTCCAGACCCCTCCCCAGCTTCGTTGCCCTTCTCTGGACAGGCTCCAGCACCTCAATGTCCTTCTTGTAGTGAGGGACCCAACACTAAACACAGGATTCGAGGTGCAGCCTCACCAGTGCCGAGTACAGGGGCACGATCACTTCCCTACTTCTGCTGGCCACACTATTTCTGATACAGGCCAGGACGCTGTTGGCCTCCTTGGCCACCTGCGCATGCTGCCGACTCATGTTCAGCCGGCTGTTGACCATCACCCCCAGGTCCTTTTCTGCCGGGCAGCTCTCCAGCTACTCCTCCCCAAGCCTGTAGTGTTGCATGGGGTTGTTGTGACTGAAGTGCAGGACCCAGCACTTGGCCTTATTAAACCTTGTACAGTTGACCTCAGCCCATCAATCCAGCCTGTCCAGATCCCTCTGCAGAGCCCTCCTAGCCTCCAGCAGATCAACACTCCCACCCAACTTGGTGTCATCTGCAAACTGACTGAGGGGGCACTCGATCCCCTCATCCAGATCGTCGATAAAGATATTGAATAGGACCAGCCCCAGAACCGAGCCCTGGGGAACACTGCTTGTGACTGGCCGCCAGCTGGATTTAACGCCATTCACCACAACTCTCTTGAGCTCAGCCATCCAGCCAGTTCCTCACCCAGCAAAGACTAAACCTGTCTAAGCCACGAGCTGCCAGTTTGTCCAGGGGAATGCTGTGGGAGACACTGTCAAAGGCTTTACTAAAGTCCAGGTAGACAACATCCACAGCCCTTCCCTCATCCACTAGGCGGGTCACCTGGTCATAGAAGGAGATCAGGTTGGTGAAGCAGGACCTGCCTTTCATGAACCCATGCTGGCTGGGCCTGATCCCTTGGTTGTCCTGCACATGCCCTGTGAGTGCCCTCAAGACGAACCGCTCCATGATCTCCCCCGGTATGGAGGTCAGGCTGACAGGCCTCTAGTTCCCAGGATCCTCCTTCCGGCCTTTCTTGTAGATGGGTGTCACATTGGCAAGCCTCCAGTCTTCTGGGACCTCCCCTGGTAACCAGGACTGCTGATAAATGATGGAGCGTGGCTTGGCAAGCTCCTCCACCAGCTCCCTCAGAACTCTCGGGTGGATCCCATCAGGCCCCATAGACTTGTGGGTGTCCAGGTGGCTTAACAGGTCCTTAACTGCTTCCTCCTGGATTATGAGGAGTATATTGTGCTCTCCATCCCCATCTTCCAGCTCAGGGGGCTGAATACCCTGCGGATACCTGGTCTGGCTACTAAAGACTGAGGCAAAGAAGGCATTAAGTACCTCAACCTTGTCCTCGTCCTTGGAGACAATGTTCCCCGCCATATCCAGTAAGGGATGGAGATTCTCCTTGCCTCTCTTTTTGTTGTTAATATATTTGTAGAAGCATTTTTTCTTATCCTTTACGACTGTGGCCAGACTGAGCTCTAGCTGGGCTTTTGCCTTTCTAATTTTGTGTCTGCAAAAGCGACACCACTGCCCTACTGGGCTGCTGTCACTAGCCCGCTGGCTAGGTGACAGTGCTACTGAGGAGTCGGGCTGAAACCACACATGTTCACTGACCGCGTTTACGGTACCCTGCGCACGGCTCCAGCAGCAGCTGGAAACTCAGCCCAGCTGTCCTGCTCCAGCAGCGCGAGCACAAATGGCTTAACCAGCGCTGAGGGGGACAGGAGCGGCAGCGGAGTGAGTAGCGTGCCTGCCAGCCAGGTGCTGGTCAGCCCCCCCGTGCTCACGCAGCCGGGGTTGCACCCGAGCAGAACCTCCGCCTTCACATGTGCTGCACAAGATGCTTTCCAGAAGCCGCCAGCCTGGGGCCAGGCTCAGCCCTGCGGAGCAGGCTGATGGCAGCCTGGGCTGCTGCGGGGCAGGGCCCCAGTGCCGCAACACATTGGGACCCGGCTCCACTGACAGGCCTGAAGCAGCCAGTCCACTGGCCGCCGCACCCATGCATGCGTGTCTCCCGGCCGAAATGCAGCCACTAGTGACGCCAGCCGCTGGGGCAGGGGCGAAATATGTTTGCAAACAAGAAGTGAAACTGCTCTGCTCTGCTGCACCACTCATCATCTTCACCATGGCAGAGCCAGCTGCGGAAAGAGGGTTTTAAAGGGCATGCAGCTGGCCAGGAGCAGAGAGCGACTGTAGAGGTGGCAGCCAGGGAGGGCAATGCCGTGCCAGCCACGGCCAAGCACCAAGGACTGGGTGTGCTGCCTCTAGTCCTCTACGGTCCGTCCATAGATGGAGGCTCTCTGGCTCCATTTTCCTTGTTCCCCCGAGTTCTCTTCTCTGCTTTGCCCATTCCCCTCCTCCTCTCAACCTGCTTTCTATTTTCTTCCCTCTTGAAGAGCTTTATTTTCCTTTCTCTCACTATTTGCCACCCTGCAACTGGAAACCATCTGTACTTCCCCATTACGAACAAGTTCCTCAGCACCTTCCTGCCCTTGCAGAAAGGCAGTTGCAACATGAGCCCCGACGAACGCAAGGCTTTTGCAAGACCAATTCCTGTCGCTCATGCGCTGAAACTCCGGCAAACCCAAAGAGCTTTACTCCCTCCAGCAGTGCTAAATACTAGTGCCAGACATGGGGCTTGAGAAGGGCTCTGCTGGCCCCTTCCTCCCCCCCGATGCCAGCTCTGGTCCCCGAGGGGGCTGTGCACAGACCCCCTGCTCCCTCCTCTGGACCAAGTAGGAGGAAGGCTGGGTCCAGCCTTACAGCTCCTCGCATGGAGTTTGTCCTGGAGATGGTTCCGGGCTTGGCCCCAGAGCTCCTGAACTCCCCTGGGGACCCTCAGTGGCTCCCTCTGCTCCAGTACCCTCTGCCGAAGAGGAGGGAAGGACAGGACACCGTGGGACCAGAGTTGCTCCCCTCGCCCACCCCCTCCAGCCACTGCCAGCTCCAGGGCTGGGGGTAGCAATGTGAACAAAAAGTCCCCACAGCCAACACAAACAGAGCCACAATCTGGCCCCGAGATGCTGTGACCCGCAACAAGAGATCACTTGCACCCTGCCATAAACAGCCCCATGAGCCCCCAGTCTGGCTAGCTCAGCACGCGCTGCCCAACTTCTCCCCCTCTCCTGCTGAGGCCGGCAGTTCCCGCTGGCCGCTTGGCTCGGGGCGAGCAGGATGTGGCGGCGGCACTGCGCTCACCGCAGCCTCGTGTCAGCCCTGCTGCCCCTCCCCTGCCCAGCCAAGGAAGCCATGGGTGTTGCAGGAGCTGGGCTGAGCCCACCAGCAGCCCCGCAGAGCCCTGCTGCCGCTGGCCTTGGGAAGCGGGCGCCCAGGCCCAGGAGGCCCTGCCCGGTCCGGAGGAGCCGTGGCCCTGTGGGAGCGATTCACAGCAGGAGCGCAACTCGCCCATCACGGGACACCGATGGAGCGCCAAGGCAGATCTGCAGAGTGACGATAAGGGCGAGCGCCCGCTTATCAAAGGCGTGTCAGGCCCTTGGCCCGCTTCGTCCAGACACATCCAATCTGAACAGCCACGCCACCACCGCACAGTGCTTTCCTTTTTGGAGGAACCCGCCCGCCGCCCTCGCTCCCCGGGCGACAGCTCCATCTGCCGACACGCGGCCCCGCAGGAGCTGGTGCAGGGGACACCGGGCTTCTGGGGAGGGCCGGACGAGCCCTGGCTCCAGGTCAGGGCTGGCCCCAAAGGGGTCCCTCTCTCTGCAGGGAGACACACAGCCTTGGGGGGGACAACACGCCCCTGCAGGCAGCTCCCCTCCACCAGCAGGGCCTTTCCAGGATGGGAGAAAGAAGCCGCACCGGGTGGTGGCACATTCAGCCAGGGCATCACCGTGCCCCCCTGCACTTCCACACAGGGATATGCTGTGGTCAACATGTCCTCAGAGGGAGAAAATGCTCCTCTGCTGGGCTTGGGCATGTGCGCCAGGACACAAGAGTGCCCCAGCACAGCTTGAGCCCTGCAGCATCGGGGAGAGGGTAACAAGGACACCTCGCCCACTGCGGCACATGGTGGAGACGCTGCGGCTTGGCAGCAGCCCCCAGCCCAAGCGAGTCCTGCAGGGCAGCGGGACAGGTTTGCTGTGCCACTCAGCCCATGCCCAAAACCAGCCACCCAGCAGCACCAGACTGGTGCACGAGACCCAGGTCACAGCACCCATCAACACTGACCCCGTAGGCTTTGTGGGCGCAGGCTTCTCCCCCAGCAAGGCCACCATCCCACAGCAGCTTCATGGACTGGCCGTGGACATGCAGACACACGTGATAGGCTCTGGACAGCCATGCCAGCACCTCCTGCCTGCTCTCCTCAGCTCCTCGGGAGCGGGTAATGAACTAGTCCTGGCAGGCAACATGGCAGAGGAGGGCAACCTGCAGGCAGAAGCGCTGCCAGATCACACCAGGCCAAAACACCATGGGCAGGACTTTGCTCACGGTGTTCCCTAACATGAACTTGGGAGAAACCCATCTGAATTACCAGCAGAGAGAAGCCAGATGTTCAGAGGTAGGCTGCTGGCCTCCCTGACCTGATCCTCCGGCTCCGACGCTGTGATGGGTCAGGGATGCATTACACCAGAGCTCTCCGCCTGCAGTCCCTGCTACACACAGCGACAGGTACCCATCACCATCAGGGCGTGAAGGCTCAGAGCTCAGCCCAGGGAACGGCCACTGTGCCCAGCTCACAGCCAGCATCTGGTTTTTTGCTCCCGCGAGCTGACGGCAGGACTAGTGCCGCTGCTAACAGGCTGCAACCAAAACTCACGCCTTGCTGCAACGCCACAGTCTGCGAAGGAGCAACACCTGCAGACAGGCATTCCCCGGGGGGGACTGCTGCTCAGGGAGCCATTGCCCGAGGTGCAGTGCTGGGGGAAGAGATGCAGGGGCTTGAAGCTCTCACAAAAAAACAAAAAAGATAAGCCTTTCAGTTCGTAAAGGGGGCTGAGAAGAAAGATGGGGACAGACTTTTTAGCAGGGCCCGTTGCAATAGGACAAGGGGTAATGGTTTTAAACTCAAAGAGGGCTGATTAGGACTAGATCTAAGGCAGAAATGTTTCACAATGAGGCTGGTGAAACCCTGGCCCAGGTTGCCCAGAGAGGTGGTGGATGCCCCATCCCTGGAAACATCCCAGGTCAGGCTGGATGGGGCTCTGAGCAACCTGCTCGAGTTGGGGATGTCCCTGCTCATGGCAGGAGGTTGGACTAAATGGCCTTGAAAGGTCCCTTCCCTGTGATCCCTGTGACAAACTGTTCTGTGATTCTATGACAAAAAGATGAAATAAATAAAGGAAGCTACTGGAAAGCCGCCAAGCAGTGACTGCTGAGCTCCCATCATCCCCATATCACCAGAGACAACAGATCTTTTCCCAGGGAGAGAGAGAACCCCAGGATCTCCAAATGCCCCTTTCACAGGGAATCTTGCAGCCAAACAACGGCTGGAAACTTAATTTCCAGGTCTCGGAAATAAGCCAGCAAGGGGACAAGCGCGGTGAATCCCCAGAAGGGAACGATAAACAGCCATGATGGAGCAGGAGCCTTACCAAGGCGCTCTCTGTAACTGCCCGAGCAGACCCCACGCACAGCACCTACCCTGCCCCATATCCCTGTACACAGTCCCTTCAGAGACACTTGCTCCCAGCCCTTCCCAGCTTTCTGGCCCCAGGATAAGGGCACACACCTCCAACAGTTTCCCCTGAAGGTCTCTGCTTTGCAAAGTTCCCTGGGCAACACAGTCCAGGGAGCCCTAGAAACCCTTCCCCACTTGGTACTGGGGAGCATAAAGGTGGGACTGGGCATCATCTGGGCGAGACACATCCCTGAGGAGGAAAGGACAGAGAGGCCCAGGGAGCCCAGAGACCCCAGTAAAGCCGAGTGTAGAAAAGGCACATAGACGCAGAAGCAGCTTTCACATACGGAGTTTCGAAGCTGAATGTCCTGACCTGCCCATCTGTGGCTGTGCCGGTACCCACGGTCCAGCACTCACGCCACAAACCCGCGCAGCACCAAAGCTGTACCTGTGTGATGGAGCCAGAAGCGCCTGGCTGGATCCTCTGCCTGGCCCGCGGCACGACCAGCAAGCCCCTGAGCCCACCAGCCCCCTCACAGAGAACAAGACCGACAGCCGGCCTGCTCAGTGCAGCCGTTCCTGGAGGAAAGGGATGACACAACACCTGCTGCCCACTGCTGGCAGCTGCTCCCAGTTTGTGGGACCAGCAGGTTCCCGGTTCCCCAGCACAGAGAAGCCAATTTCAGCTCAGAAGCAGGCATCCTCAGGCAAGGAGGAGGAGTCAGCAAACCCAACCCACAGGGACACAAATGGGGTGGTTTTCAAATGTCAGCTCCACATGAAAACCAGAAAATAGGAAATTAAAAGATTCCTCCTCACTTTGTTTTGGTGAACCATGAATTTTGGTGATCACATTTCCCAGTTTCACCTGGTTACAGTTATTTCACAAGCAAGAGACAGCCAAAGCCCTCCACCGCCAGCTGAGAATCCCCTCCCCAGCACCCAGCATCGTACAGAGAGAAGAAAGAAAAGTTTCTGTACCTCGGGACTTACTGTGTGTTTCTTAGTCATTCTCCAGAGAATGCACGTCAGGAGCATGTGGCCCAGGGCTGATGTGATGAAGACGATGAAGGCATTTTCATGGATTGCTGAATCAACAAGACAACAGATTTCCTGTTAAATCTGAGCCAAGAGCAGAAGAGGAACACAGGGCAGGCTTTGGGAGGGCGAAGGACTGCTTTCTGCAGGATGCGGTCCTGCTGGGAGTCCCAGCACCCCGGAGGTGCTGTGCCCCCAGCACAAGCAGCAGCCCGGGGACCAGGGTCCATGCAGGAGACAGAGCACGGCTCCACACCTGCTGTGCCCAGGCACAGAAGGAGAAGGTGGATTTAATGACAAAGGTGCTTGTCTGTGCCTCGCAGCCACCCATAAGCCTGGGGCTGGAGGGAGATGCGAGCTGCTGGAAGGCTTATCCCAAAGGTGCCAGGAGGGTGTGTCTGTGCTCTGGCACCTGGTCTGAGTCTCCATTGCTTCTCACAGCTGTAAGCCTCAGGCACTCTCGAGAGCAGCTCAGTATCACCACTATTGTTCTAGGGATGGGGAAACTGAGGCATGGAGGATGGTTTACCCAGTGAGTCAGTCCAAGATCCAGAAAGTGCCACCTTCTGGCCTCCTGCATTATCTACTTGCCAATTAACAGTTGTAATAAACCTCACCACCAGCACCAAAGCCATCTCGTGTGTCACTGAACTAGCACAGATTTAGGGTCAGGCTGGAAACGCAGCTGGAGCAACACTCAGCCAGAGCAGGTCATGAAACCCCAGCGCCACACACACAAAGCCCATGCAACTTCAGGTGAATTATTTTCAAACAAGTGCTTCTATTTAAGAGGGTTTTGCAGCGTCTTCTCCAGGAACCGAATCACAGGCTGAATTTCCAACCACCTGAACATAAGAAATTATCTTCCCTGCTTCCCCTCTCCATTCCAGGGGAAGGGAAACCACGTGAGGAGCATGGCAAAGGCAGCTGTTAGAGATGAAGATGTGAGCCGTGTCTTGCAGAGATGATTAACTTGAGGCTGTTCTCCTCTCAGCACAGCAGCTAAGGTCTGTAACTTTCCCCACAAACCTGAGATTAGTCTGTAACAAGGATCTGAGAAAACTGGGTTAGACTCAGCTCTCAGTGTGGCTTTTGCCCAGCCACTTCAGTCTCCTCCTCACACAGCTCTGCACAAGTCAGGCAGAGCCATCGGCTGCAAAATAAGGTGCAGGCAGAGCCATTCGGGTGACAATGCGCTCCAAGTTATCCAACCCCCAAAAAAGCATCTGAATTTCTAAGGGCATGCTCCCAGCCCTGATGCGTCAGAGAAGCCCCATGGGCAGGTCGGTCTGCAGAGGCAGGCGGGGTGGCAACGGGATGCCTTCCCATGGGGGACAGGGAGCGCTGGCAGGAGATGAGGAAGGTGAGCTGGACATTCCCTAGACCACAGCTGGAGGTTCACATCCAGCCATCCCGGGTCACTGGGCTCCGCTACGGATCTCCATCCTCAGTCTAAAGGCTGGGGAGGTCCTTGGACTCTGTTCATGACACCGCAGCCCTGAAGCCACCTGGCTTACTGGTGCAGGCCCAGTGGAAGCCAGTGAGCACCCAAAAGGTGGGAAGCTGCATTGGACATACAGCCGGTGTGCCAGTGAGAGGCCCCAGCATGGACTACTCTGGGCATGGCTCCCGAGCGATGAGCAGGTGAGCAGAAAGGCAATAACCACTGCCCTGTGAAAGACAGAAGTATCTGCGAGTGGGAAAACGAGCAGCGTGCGCAGAGAGCTGTCGGCTGTCTCACCAGCCCGAAGAGTTTTGGGGCTCACACGCTTGTTAGCTGTTTTTCCTGGACAGCCCGCCACTTCGGCATGCAAGATGCAACATCTCCTAACACCCACTTTGACAGGGAATCAGGGCAGTGCCCGCATGGCTCTGTGCTTCCAGTGCAACACCCCACTCAGACAGCAGCAGTTGGCTGGGGGGAGCCTCAGAAATCATCCACCCAGTCCTCTGCACTGGGGCTGGACCCCTCAACCCCAGAGGCACCCTGCCGGCCTTCTTGGAGGGCTCCGGTGGCCATAGCCCGTTTCCAGTTCGTTGCTCTAAGCAGTGGCAAAGCTTCCTGGTCCCCACCACATCTGCCTTTGAAGAGCTTGTTTTCCTCGCCCGTCATGAGTAGGAAGATACTCTCAGCACAAAATCAGCTGCATCCCTGCTCCCCATCTCACCTCCCTTGCTGCAAGGAGACAAACCCTCTTCTGTCAACCTCTCCTCACCAGCACTGCTCCAAACCTTCTCAGAGCTCTGGCCTGGCCTCTCTCCTTGCGAGACTTTGTGACCACATCCTCCAGAGTGGTCCCACAGCCAGACACAACATCCATCACCACCACCCTCAAACGGTGTGCAGGGACAGCTGCTGCACAGCTCTCCTGCTGACAAGTCCCAGAACGGGGTTTGCTTCCACTGCAAAAGCATCACCTCACTGGCTTGTGGGCTTGAGTCCTCTCAAGTCAAACCCCGGTGCCTCCTCCAGATCTCAGGATTAAACAGCAGCTGGATATCGTCACTGGCACTTAAATTCATTTCAGATGAGACCATGAGAGAGAAGGGCATTTCCCAGCCTATTGTGACCGTATTTTGCACACACTGATTCAACCTGAAAAATTCTAATTTTGTTTTCAGGTCAATACAGCAAATTTTACCCAATTTTGTGGGCGGGTGTTTAAAACACAGCTGGAAGAGAGCGCAGGCTGGAAGCCAGCTCAGAGCCAAAGCTCAGCAGTGGAGAGAGAGGGTATAGGAGGGACAAGCACTAACCTGCCTTTGCTCTGCAGCGGGAAGATGCATTAAGCACAGCCTCAGCACACAAGTGGGAACCAAGCGCTAAAGCCTGATCCTAGGCTTGATACAAAAAATTCAGCCTACGGTTTCAGCCATTATCAGCAACCAAGAATTTTGGTAAGAACACAGCTATTTGCACGTTATGGACATAACTTTGCTCTGTAAATACTAGTTCTAATAGAACAACCTTTTCTTTTTTCAAACTGTTTTTTCCTTCCACACTGACTACTTCCAAAACACTGGTGTCCTGGTTTCAGCCAGGATAGAGCTGGTTTTCTTCACAGAAGCTAGTGTGAGACTGTGTTTTGGATTTGGGATGAGGAACTGTTGATAATGTGATGATGTTTTGGGTTGTTGCTGAGCAGTCAAGGACAGTCCAGCTTCTTGTGCTGGCCTGCCAGCAAGCAGGCTGGGGGTGCACGGGAAGCTGGGAGGGGACACAGCCGGGACAGCTGACCCAGACTGGCCAAAGAGATATTCCCTACCATCCGACGTCATGCCCAGTACATAAACTGGAGTTGGCCGGGGGGCGGAAATCGCTGCTCGGGGACGGGCTGTCGATCACGGGGTGGTGAGCAATTTCTGTATTGGGCATCACTTGTTCTTGTACATTCCTTTGTTGGTATTATCATTATTGTTCCCTTCTTTCTTTCTGTCCTATTAAACCGTGTTTATCTCAACCCACGAGGTTTTTCCTAATTCTCTCCCCCGTCCCACTGTGGGAGGGGGAGTGAGCGAGCGGCTGCGTGGTGCTTAGTTGCCGGCTGGGGCTAAACCACGACAGTCCTTTTTGGCGCCCAACGTGGGGCACGAGGCTTGAGATAATAACGGTTGCAGGTCACAATATCAGTTTATTTGATTTGCATCATGCTCTCGTCTTTGCTGTACACGTTAAGGATCGGTGTTGGTTTCTGCGGGCTGCTGTACTCTGCAATGATTAGTAATGTCTCGCCTGTGAATTTTGTTTTTAGAACACTGACCTTGAGCTTAATGTGGTATCATCTGAGCTCTGTACTAAAGCCGTTACTGTATTTTGGCTACAGTCTTGTGGAGACGATTAGCAATTATACTTCTGCCTCTGAAAGGTTTTTTATGGAGGAAATGCAGAATGGTACCTTTGCTACCCTCTATCATAACATTTCCTCCTTCGTCACAATAATTTTTCAGTATTTTGAACACCCTTGGGTAGTTAAAATACCTCTATTACTACTTCTGGGGAACATTGTTTCGGTTTTGTCTAAGGTTGGCAAGCGATTTAAGAATATCACCCGGAGATCTGCCCCAAGGCTGGATAGTTATGAATGGCAGGGTGTGTGGAACAGCATGGGCAAATGCCTGGGGCGGTGGGCACCTCCGGTGTTTTGGAGCTTCACTCCTGAACAAGTGCAGAATCCTGATAAACTAGCAGAATATTTGGAAGAAGTATGCTGTCGGCCTGGCAGTTCCAAAGAGACACAAATCATTGCAATGTGCTGGGGCCTGGCCCATGCCTACCGAGCTCTATTTAACACTATGCAAAGGGGAGAGAGGCTCTCTGGGTCTGATGGCAATGTGGCAGGCACTGTGACTACTCCAACCCCTGTGGCAGGCACTGCCACTACTCCAACCCCCACGGCGGGCACTGTAGCTACTCAGACTGTTGCAGCTGAACCAGAGAACCAGCCCATCCCGGTATCAGTTGCCCCTGTACAAAAGAAGAAATCTTGGAAGCGGAAGTCAGCTCGTTTAGTAAGGGAGGAGGAAGATTCTGCTAAGAAGGAGCCAGAGGAAGAGAGTGAGGAGGCAGAGTGCTCTGAAGCAGGGCCATCACAAGTACGGAAGAGGGAAGAGAGCGAGTCATCACTTGAAGAGGAGGAAGAGGAAGAAGTCATAAAAGAGACGGTAACTACCCAATCTCTATCACTGAGTGAACTGCGAGATACGCGAAAGGATTTCAGCCGTCGTCCAGGTGAGCACATTGTCACCTGGCTGCTCCGATGCTGGGATAATGGGGCCAGTAGCCTGGAATTAGAGGGTAGGGAAGCCAAGCAGCTGGGATCCCTTTCTAGGGAAGGGGGCATTGACAAAGCAATTGGAAAAGGTGCACGAGTCCTCAGCCTCTGGAGACGACTCCTGTCGGGTGTGAAAGAAAGGGATCCCTTCAAGGAAGATGTTCTATGTCACCCAGGCAAGTGGACCACCATGGAGAAAGGTATCCAGTACCTGAGGGAGCTAGCTGTGCTGGAAGTGATTTATGGTGACTTGGACAATGGACAATCATCCAAAGATCCAGATGAAGTCAATTGCACGCAACCTATGTGGCGGAAGTTTGTACAGAGTGCACCATCATCATATGCCAACTCATTAGCAGTAATGGCCTGGAAGGACGGAGAGAGACCAACGGTGGATGAATTGGCTGGCCAACTCTGGCAATACAAAGAAAGTCTCTCTTCGTCCCTACGGGCCTGCGTCTCTGCTGTAGAGAAACTGTCCCAGGAGTTCCGGCAATTCAAAGAGGATATGCCCTACCCTCCACCCGTACGGACCAGTGTCTCAGCCATTAGGAGTAAGCGCTCTTCTGTTCAAGAGAGAAGATATAGAGGATACACACCACGAGCCACCCTGTGGTTTCAATTGCGTGACTACAGAGAGGACATGAGGAGGTGGGATGGAAAACCTACCTCGACCCTAGAGGCACGAGTACACGAGCTGCAAGGAAAAACAATTACAAAAGGGGGTTCAGGTTCCTCGAGAAAAATCGTCGCTCCACTTTCCAGTGGGCAGCTTCCCAGAAAGAATAGAAGAGCTGATCTCACCTCTGATCCTCTTGAAGGGACTTCTGATTCCTATTTACAAGAAGTGGGTAACGAGTACTATGAGCAGGACTAGAGGGGCCCTGCCTCCAGCCAGGCGGAGGAGAGGGACAACCGAGTTTATTGGACTGTGTGGATTAGATGGCCTGGCACATCAGACCCACAGGAATATAAGGCTTTAGTGGACACCGGTGCACAATGTACCCTGATGCCATCAAGCCATATAGGGGCAGAACCCATCTGTATTTCTGGAGTGACAGGGGGATCCCAACAGCTGACTGTACTGGAGGCCGAAGTGAGCCTAACTGGGAATGAGTGGCAGAAGCACCCCATTGTGACTGGCCCAGAGGCTCCGTGCATCCTGGGCATAGACTATCTCAGGAGAGGGTATTTCAAGGACCCAAAAGGGTACCGGTGGGCTTTTGGTATAGCTGCCTTGGAGACGGAAGAAATTAAACAGCTGTCCACCTTGCCTGGTCTCTCAGAGGACCCTTCTGTGGTGGGGTTGCTCAGGGTCAAAGAACAACAGGTGCCGATCGCTACCACAACAGTGCACCGGCGGCAATATCGCACCAACAGAGACTCCCTGATCCCCATCCATGAGCTGATTCGTCGGCTGGAGAGCCAAGGAGTGATCAGCAAGACTCGCTCACCCTTTAACAGCCCCATATGGCCAGTGCGAAAGTCTAATGGAGAGTGGAGACTGACAGTAGACTATCGTGGCCTGAATGAAGTCACGCCGCCACTGAGCGCTGCCGTGCCGGACATGCTAGAACTTCAATATGAACTGGAGTCAAAGGCAGCCAAGTGGTACGCCACCATTGATATTGCTAACGCGTTTTTCTCAATCCCTTTGGCGGCAGAGCGCAGGCCACAGTTTGCTTTCACTTGGAGGGGTGTCCAATACACCTGGAATCGACTTCCCCAGGGGTGGAAACACAGCCCTACCATTTGCCATGGGCTGATACAAACTGCACTGGAACAGGGTGAAGCTCCAGAGCATCTGCAATACATTGATGACATCATCGTATGGGGCAACACAGCAGAAGAAGTTTTCGAGAAAGGGAAGAAAATAATTCAAGTCCTTCTGAAAGCTGGTTTTGCTATAAAACAAAGTAAAGTCAAGGGACCTGCACAAGAGATCCAGTTTTTAGGAATAAAATGGCAAGATGGACGTCGACAGATCCCAACGGATGTGATCAACAAAATAACAGCTATGTCTCCACCAACTAGCAAAAAAGAAACACAAGCATTTTTGGGCGTTGTGGGTTTCTGGAGAATGCATATTCCAAATTACAGTCTGATTGTAAGCCCTCTTTATCAAGTGACCCGGAAGAAGAACGATTTTAAATGGGGCCCTGAGCAACGACAAGCCTTCGAACAAATCAAACAGGAGATAGTTCATGCCGTAGCCCTCGGGCCAGTCCGGGCAGGACAAGATGTTAAAAATGTGCTCTACACGGCAGCCAGGGAGAATGGCCCTACCTGGAGTCTCTGGCAGAAGGCACCAGGAGAGACTCGAGGTTGACCTCTAGGGTTTTGGAGTCGAGGATATAGGGGATCTGAGTCCCGCTACACTCCAACTGAAAAGGAGATATTGGCAGCATATGAAGGAGTTCGAGCTGCCTCAGAAGTGGCTGGTACTGAAGCACAGCTCCTCCTGGCACCCCGACTGCCGGTGCTGGGCTGGATGTTCAAAGGGAGGGTCCCCTCTACACATCATGCGACTGATGCTACGTGGAGTAAGTGGGTCGCGCTTATTACACAGCGGGCTCGAATAGGAAACCTTAATCGCCCGGGAATCTTGGAAGTGATCATGGACTGGCCAGAAGGCAAAGATTTTGGAATATCACCAGAAGAGGAGGTGGCGCGTGCTGAAGAGGCTCCACCATATAATGAACTGCCAGAGAACTAAAGGCAATATGCCCTGTTTACTGATGGGTCCTGTCGTATTGTAGGCAAACATCGAAGGTGGAAAGCTGCTGTATGGAGCCCTATACGACGAGTTGCAGAAGTGGCTGAAGGACAAGGTGAATCAAGTCAGTTTGTGGAGGTGAAAGCCATCCAGCTGGCTTTAGATATTGCTGAACGAGAAAAATGGCCAGTATTCTATCTTTATACTGACTCATGGATGGTAGCAAATGCTCTATGGGGGTGGCTGCAGCAATGGAAGCAGAGCAACTGGCAATGCAGAGGCAAGCCCATCCGGGCTGCTGAATTGTGGCAAGGTATTGCTGCCCGACTAGAGAATCTCGTCATAAAAGTACGTCACGTAGATGCTCACGTACCCAAGAGTCGGGCCACCGAAGAACATCAAAACAACCATCAGGTGGATCAGGCTGCTAAGATTGAAGTGGCTCAGGTGGATCTGGACTGGCAACATAAGGGTGAATTATTTATAGCTCAGTGGGCCCATGACACCTCAGGCCATCAGGGAAGAGATGCAACATATAGATGGGCTCGGGATCGAGGGGTGGACCTGACCATGGATGCTATTGCACAGGTTATCCATGAATGTGAGACGTGTGCTGCGATCAAACAAGCCAAGCGGTTAAAGCCCCTCTGGTATGAAGGACGATGGTTGAAATATAAATATAAATATAAATATGGCGAGGCCTGGCAGATTGACTATATCACACTTCCACAAACTCGCCAAGGCAAGTGCTATGTGCTTACCATGGTGGAAGCAACCACCGGATGGCTGGAAACATACCCTGTGCCCCATGCCACCGCCCGGAACACTATCCTGGGCCTTGAAAAGCAAGTCTTATGGCGACATGGCACCCCCGAAAGAATTGAGTCGGACAACGGGACTCATTTCCGAAACAACCTCATAGACACCTGGGCCAAAGAGCACGGCATTGAGTGGGTGTATCACATCCCCTATCATGCACCAGCTTCTGGAAAAATTGAACGATACAACGGACTGTTAAAGACTACACTGAGAGCAATGGGTGATGGGACATTCAAACATTGGGATAAACATTTAGCCAAAGCCACCTGGTTAGTCAACACTAGGGGATCTACTAATAGAGCCGGCCCTGCCCAATCAAAACTTCTATGTACTGTAGAAGGGGATAAAGTCCCTGTGGTGCATGTGAGAAACATGCTGGGGAAGACAGTCTGGGTTACTCCTGCCTCAGGCAAAGGCAAACCCGTTCGTGGGATTGCCTTTGCCCAGGGACCTGGGTGCACTTGGTGGGTAATGCGGAAGGATGGGGAAGTCCGATGTGTACCTCAAGGAGACTTGATTTTGGGTGAAAACAGTCAATGATTTGAATTGTATTATGTTAATTGTTCAGTATGACATTACTACTATGGCTGCTATCTACCATATCAATGGTATTATAGTAAGAATCACCCAGACTGATGAAGAATGAGCTTCACTGAAACCAAGCAACGTGCAGCAGTGATGAAACCAGAACTGGCTTCAGCAGCTTGCGCCCAACAAATGCCTCGAGACCGACATCTTCGACCTGCAGATCATGGACATGGATCGTGCCAGAGGACAATCCAACACCACATACCATCTCCCCTGCCCTGAGAGACTGCTATGATGGATGAAGCCCAGAGTCATGGACTGACTGAACTCCACAGACATTTTAAAGTGATGGCCCATGGACTAAGAAAGTGATATCTGTGTGTATATATTAAAAGACAGGAAGAGTAATAATGAATAATTGGAATGTATTGAAAAGTATAGGACCCGGGCATGACGTAAATGGTATGGAATAAGGGGTGGATACTGTCCTGGTTTCAGCCAGGATAGAGCTGGTTTTCTTCACAGAAGCTAGTGTGAGACTGTGTTTTGGATTTGGGATGAGGAACTGTTGATAATGTGATGATGTTTTGGGTTGTTGCTGAGCAGTCAAGGACAGTCCAGCTTCTTGTGCTGGCCTGCCAGCAAGCAGGCTGGGGGTGCACGGGAAGCTGGGAGGGGACACAGCCGGGACAGCTGACCCAGACTGGCCAAAGAGATATTCCCTACCATCCGACGTCATGCCCAGTACATAAACTGGAGTTGGCCGGGGGGCGGAAATCGCTGCTCGGGGACGGGCTGTCGATCACGGGGTGGTGAGCAATTTCTGTATTGGGCATCACTTGTTCTTGTACATTCCTTTGTTGGTATTATCATTATTGTTCCCTTCTTTCTTTCTGTCCTATTAAACCGTGTTTATCTCAACCCACGAGGTTTTTCCTAATTCTCTCCCCCGTCCCACTGTGGGAGGGAGAGTGAGCGAGCAGCTGCGTGGTGCTTAGTTGCCGGCTGGGGCTAAACCACGACAACTGGCATGAAGCAGAACTCTGCAAAGCCTCGGCAGCCACGAGCAAGACCACCGGCACGACAGTCAGCACAGAGTGCAGGAGGAGACACCTACCATAGTTTTCAGATGAGGACACGTACGTCAGAATAAGAAGGGCAAAGTTTTCGAGCAGGTTGAGCAGCAGGTTGAAGTGGCACAAGCGCAGGTAGCGAGGGTGCGAGCAGTGGCAGCTCTGGTAGTGGTTCCAGTAGGCGACTGCCACCAGGAAGCGGGGAGCTGAGTGGAGGCCGATGCAGAGGCGCCAGACGTAACGCTGGGGGGTCTCGCCTCCGATGGCGGCGCTGATGGAGGGGAGGTAGTTAGGGACCTGGAAGAGAGACAGTGGCTCGTGGAGAGAGGCACAGGGAGTGTGTCATATTGTTGTATTTACAGCTCTCCAAGATGCTAAAATTGTTTGGGGTTTTTTTCTAAACAAGTTTATTCCTATTTCAAAAGCCAGGGAACATAACGTGGTTGTAACCTGGTTCATCCCCCAGGACCACGCAGCTCCCAGCCCTGCCGGGACAGTCCCTGGGCGCTGGGGTGCCTTGCTCAGGGTCCTGCTTGGGTTTCTTCGCTTTATACTTTTGAACTTTATTCCTTCCCTTTACTCAGCCGTGGTCTCCTGTGTGTTCTCTGCCCCCAGGTTTGGAGAGAGAGGAGGGTGTACAGTTTTGTTAGCCCAATCCTAATGGAGAGGACTGATAGCAACAGCAGGCAAAGACAGTGTTCAGGGAGGAACATAAAAGCAGGAAAACTATCAATGCAGCCCCAGAATAAACCCCTGACCTCCAGAGTTTCACAGCTCGGGGACTTCCCGAGTGAGTCATAGCTGCTATGCACCAGGTAATCCACTCTTCCATGATCCTGCTTGATCTCCCCTGGAGCCCATGCAGAACTGTGCACCCCGCCAGTGCCCTGCGGAGAGGCGTTCCCCAGATTGGCTCCTCTCAAGGCATCCAAGAAGGAGCTGGCTCCTCAAGCAGAACCTGCCACCTCTATATGATATCCCCTACTTCTCATACTGGCAGAGGGGTGCAGTGGATCCCTGCCTGCTCTCTCCAGGCCAGCCACAACCTCAAAGGTCTCTGTCTTGCCTCTCCCTGCTCTCAGCCCATTGTCTCTTCCTGTGTGCAGCTGAACAGCCCTCGCTCCACCACCCCAGGAGCAGGAGCTGCATCACACCTCTGAGCGTCCTTGCTGCCCTGCCCCATATATCCGAGTTGCGAGGAGGCGACAGAACCACAGGCTAGGTGTGCACGCTATTTATTTCTCCAAATCAAACTGCCCTGGTGTTTCATTGCTCCATCACGCCCCTCAGCAGCCTGCCTCGCCATCCCTGCTCCAGGATCGCAGCATCACTGCCAGCCTGTGTCATCCCACTGCGTACAGGCACAAGGAACAACGCAGACCCCATAAAGCCCAGGGATCAACTGCTGGTGTGAGGATGACCACCTACTCCTCCCCCCTGTTCCCAGCTTGTAACCAGCTGCTTATCCACGCTTGTGCTATGGCTGCTTGGAAGCCCTGGGGAGGAACCCAACCTCATCCCTTTTGGAGATCCAGGCAACCCCTCTCAACCCGTATTCTCCAGGCATGTGCTTGTGACTGCTCTGAAGAACTCTCGTAGATCTGAGGGGCAGCAATTCCTTTTCTAAAAGCTGGGCTAACTCTTCCACAAGACACAACATTTATCTGTAGCTTCACCAGTGTTATTCCTAATCCCCACTAATGGGCTCAGTAGAGACACCAGCCTGACCAGCCTGTACCTAGATCCCTTTTAAAAGCTCGAGATCCCGTAACACTTCTGATGGGAAAGCTCAGAAGAAGAGAGGAGCCTTGCCACTGTGCCAGCTGCCGCAGCCGAGCAGCCACAACCTTGGAGGACTTTGCGTTTTGCCAATGAGAGTCACTTACCCCGCAATGGGTTGCTGTCGTCTCCTGGAAATGGAACAGCAGAGACCAGATCACACAGAAAAGGAAGCCAAAGAGCGGGCAAAACACAGTCCCAATGGCCAATGTGGTAAAACGTAGCCGGAAGAGGATCCCATCTCGATCCAGGGGCAGTGGTACCTGTAACATCTTGATGGACCTGAAAACGACAGGCAAACGTTTGGTGGGGATTCTCTGTCCTCCTGCAAGGTGCAGCCCTAAACAGCCCTGGGCAGGGATGCACACATACAGCTGGCAGAGGCGTGTCAGACACCCATGTCTGAGAGCCTCACAGTCCTACGGTGGGCATCAGGGACAGGCAGCCGAAAGCAGCCCGAGACTCATGCGCAGCAGCGAGCAGGGGCAGAGCAGTGGCCTGCAAGCAGCAGGGTTGTGCGGGCGGCAGGACATCCCGGACTGGGGCTGCGCCCTACTGCAGACCGCGAGACCGATCTGGCTGGAAAGGCACGTGGAGCCCTTTTCGGCGGGGTATGTCTATCCAGACTGTTCCCAGGCTGTGCTCAGAGCTGCTGCACAGGACAGTGCTGACGTAGCAAGGGCCCTGCATGGGGCCCACTGTATGCTGCCGCGAGCTGTGGCTCCTCCAGCGCATCCCCAACCACTCGCAGCATCATTCTCACTCCGTTGTCAGCGCACCATAGCCATGCACAGCTCCGACACCACATCCAGTACCGTCCCAGCCAAGCACTCAGCACCTTTATGGGCAGGAGTCCAGCTCCAGGATCAGGACTTTGCAAGCCCTGCACCTTGCACAATGATAAAGCCGTTGCTCATCAGGTCAGGCAAGCCAGGACAAGCAGTTTATCAAGCTTGGCAGCCTGCCTCCAGCTCAGGGCTCTCCACCAGCTCAGTCCCAATGCTCACTGGCTGTGATCTCACCCTCAGCCACAGCTGTTCATCCTTAAACCTTCCCATGCGCCCTTGGCTGCAGACCAGCTGCCCTCAGACAGCCAGGGTCAAAGGCACATTAAAATCAGCCCTGATCATCACACACATCTTCCTTTGAGCTCTCCTCCCCAACCCCTCTTGTCCCCCCATACCTGGGGACAAGGGCCACTGAGCAGCCAAAGTGAAGGACTGTGATGTTCTGCTCCGAGCGAGCCGTTAGGGATCCCTGCCTCACCTCACCCACCGCTCCAGCTCCAGGATAAATCCGATTCACAGACAATCCCCCGCAGAAGCCATCTCCCCTGCCTCCCCAGAGAGGGCAGGAGTCTGGGCAGCGTGGCTGCCCCCCTTCTCCAGCACCTCCAGGCCCCCTGGTGCAGGGGTCCCCCCACCAGCAAAGGGCTATGGAAAACACAGCTCAGCCGCATCGCCTGGGCTGTGCCGCTGCTTTACAGGCTGCTGCAGAGGGGGAGATTTATTTGCAGAACAAAAGCAAAGCGAAGGGCAGCCCTACCGTGGTGCTGCCAGAGCCCTTTGGGGCTGGGACTACAGTAAGCCGGACTGAGGAGCAGGTGGAGGGGGATCCCCTGGCCAGCCCAGGCCCAACTCCCTGGGACCCTGCTGGCAGCGACCCCAACCCCGAGGGGACTCCGCAAAGGGCAGGGCAGGGCTGCGCAGAGCAAGGCCCATGCCAGGGCAGCGGGGACCCTGGCACCCTGCACCTCCCTCAAGGTGGGGCTCAGTTGTGGGGACACCATGGCATGGGGACATCTGTGGGGGACAGCCTCGCAGTAGGGGGACACAGACCATGTCTGATCACCCCCAAAGAGGAGCCCCTGATCAGCCCTCATTCCCCCCTCTCACGAGGGTCTTGCCCAAATGGGACAAATACAGAAAAAATCTTCTGTGTCACAAGCTGAACAGCTCCAGCACCCCACACACCTTGGACACCCCCCCGGGCACCCCACGCCCCCAGGGATACCCCCCCCCCGGGGACCTCACAGTGCTGTGACCCCCCTGGGTACTGCACATCCCCCAGAGATCCCCCCCGGGCACCCCACACTCCCCAGAGACCGCCCCCGCGCACCCCAGACCCCACCCCCCCGAGGCCCCCAGGACCTCACAGTGCTGCGAGTGTCCCCCGGTCACCCAACTGCTCCCTCAGACTCCCCCCAGCACCACACCCCTCCCACTGCACCCCGCAGCCCCCCCAGCCCCGCACCGCTCAGCCCCCTCCGCGCTGCTCCATGCCCGGCACCGGTACCACCACCACCACGCCTCCGCCGCCTCCGCCTTCTCCTCCCCGCCCCTTCCTGCTGCCGCGGCCAGGCCGCCCCGCCCGGGCAGGGTCTTGCCGCTCCCAAGGGACACGATACGGGCCCGCGGCCCGGCCTCGCTGCCGCGCCGCGCCCGCCGCCCGCTCCTCCCCCGGGCGCCCCCTACCGGCCGAGACATCTCGGCACTCGAGACTCCTCATGGTCCCTTTAAGGCTCTCGGCCCCTCCCTCTGCGCCGCAGTACGCAAGCGCCCCGGCGCTCTCGGATTGGACAGCTCGGGAGAAGTCCCGCCCTCAACGCCCCGGATGCTGGGCGGTGCTGCCGTTCGGCGTTCTGGACCCTTCCGCAGCATTAGCTCCACCCACTGGCGCGTCAGACCAATCGACATTTGGGGTGCGGCTGACGTCAGGAGCTACTTCACCCAATCAATGAGAATCACTCGCCATTCCCCGAAGGGAGGGGGGAGCTGCCTCGCTTTCAAAGGGCGGCAGCCAATGGGAGACGGGCGCGCGGGGGCGGGGCTAGCCAATGGGGCGGGCGGCGTGGCGCGGGGGTGACTGGGAGGCGCGCGGAGCGGGCTGTGACGCAGCTTCCCTCCCCCTGCGCGGCGGCGGCGCCACGGGAGCGGCGCGGCGAGGCCTGGACAGGCCCGGCTCCCCCTGCCCTGGGTGCCGGCGGTGAGCAGCAGCGGCGGGGCGGCGGCGGGGCTCCTCTCTCCGCCCGCGGGGGCGGCGCAACGGCCGCGGGGGCTTCCTCGCGGCCTTTGTTTCGTAGCGCTGCTCTGGGAGACCGGCCCGGCCTGGGGCCGCGGGCCCCGTGTGGCAGGCAGGGCGGGGGGCGGCCCGCCCTGGGAGACCCGGAGCGGAAGAGAGGGCCCCGGGTGAAGGTTCCTCAGGGGGCGAACCTGGGGGCCGAGCTCCGCTCTGCCTGCCCCTCTTGTGGGGGGTCCCTGCGGGTGCCTGGAGGGCGGTGGCTGCCACCGCTCCCCGCTTGCTTTTAGGGGCTTTCGGCCGTTTCGATTTCGCGTTCCGGAGGTGAGGGGGTGTTTACGGGGAAGGGGCAGGGACGGCAGCGAGGAGGCGCTGTGCGATGGCGGCAGGAGAGCCGGTAACGCTGGGGGGGCTTTGCGGGGCTACGGCGAGGGGGGAGCAGATGCCAAGTGACGGAGTGTCTCGTCGGGACAGCGGCCGGCGGTGTAGGGTGGAATCCGGGGGTAACGGTGGGCCTGTCTGCAGAGTCTTCACTGCAGTGGATACCTGGGGATGTAACTGCTAGCCTGCTGTTGGGGGAGTTACTGAAAGTTATCTTAATGAGTTCATAGCGTTTTTTGGGGTGTGGCCGGAGGTTTGTGTGATGCTGCTGTAGAAGTGTTAGTTAGAGCCCTGTTCTTCAGGAGTGAGGGGATGGCTCCTCTTCAGCTGGGGGTGGTGTCCAGCAAGCGGGAGAGGACTGTCGTATAAGAAAAAAACCAAACCAATCTTTATTAATACTCCTCCAGCTCTTTTTCCTGGCTGCTACTGGTGTTCCTGCAGTCAGGGGCTCCCAGTGTGTTTTCATGCTCAGAGCATGTTTGGTTAACACAACAATTAACATGCACAGTCTTGAGCCCGCTGTCGCCTGCGGTGTGTCCCCCCCTTGCTGCTGGCCTGTGTTAAAGGTGCTCTGGTGTGCCCACAGCACCACTGAGCACATAAAGCCCTGGTTCTGTTTTGGCTTGCTGAGCCTGAGCTGCTGAGAGTTGGTGGTTATCAAAGGAAAACAAAGCTTCAAACCCCATCTGAGGGTGAAATTCTTTAATAACTTGTTTGTGCTTTAGGAAAGTATGCTTCAGGTTTCTTCTGAAATAGAATTTGGCATTTAACAATCCTCAGTATACTGAGTTTGAAAAAGCAGTGGTGTAAATAAGGGGAACGGTGAAAGAAGAGGGTTTTATGAATTGCAAATAAGGTTGAGGTTCACAAGGTTGAATAACAAGTGAAAACTGCATGGACCCTTTGTATCTGGCCTTCGGTAAGACTTGCTTAGGGGCAAAGTGAGATGACCAAAAATAGCCTATAGAAATAGAGAAGAGCGTAGCTGAGGTGGGTGCATAGAGTCCAAAGAGTGCACTTGCATTGGGCGTCAGGACAAAATTTATCTTGCAAGTGCAAAACAATAGGTAGGATTTCTTAAGGCATCCTGGTAGGTGGTGTAGCATAAGGGAGAGCAAATAGTAAAGTTTGGGGTATTGGGAGGTGGGGGGTGTTCTTGGAAGCCACACGCAGTCACACTGGAGCACAGAGGTTGGATTTTGAGGAGGCAAACGGGAGGTGGCTCTGTGTTTTGTCCTGCTATCCAAAGCCAGGTTCTGCTGGAAAATGAAAAGCAGCCTTGGCACCGCAAAGGCGACGAGTTTATGGACAAGTTGGAGGTGCAGGCAGGGACTGTATGTGGCACGGGTGTTTGGGAGCAGGCCCTTTGGGAGAGAGGAGTTAGGAGGAGTTGTGATGTGTTGAGGGACACAGCCTGCATCCCACAGAAGGACCTTCTTGTGAGGAGGCAGCTCTAGGCTCAGGGTGCTCTGATAGTATGTCAGATCAGCTTTTTCTTTCTTACACCAGGATCATTTTATTTGAAGTACTCTTGATGCGCGCAAGGAAGTCCGTAAGGACTTGCACGTGTGAGTGGGAAGACTGTTAACACCACAAAACTGTGACATACTGCTGGATTCACTGCTGTTCTGAATAGTTGAAGATTACCCAAAACATCTTTTTAGTCCCTCCCTAATGTAAGTGTCAGATACTGATTTGGTCTTGACTGTTTTAGTCTCCAGTAGTGCTGGGCTGGCTGCAGAGGCATGGTGGGTAGCTGTGGCTGCGCAAAATCTACATTTGGCTGTTCCCAGAAAACGTCATGGGATTTTGGGAAAACATAAACTTATGATTTAATGGGTGGGTAGATAGATTTAGTAACTTCACTCTAGAATGACTGTGCTGGGTTGTATGCTGAGTACTGTGGGGTGCCTACTTCCTTCTGGTGAGAAGGATGTAAAAGGCGTTGGAGTTAGGGACCTATAGAGAACCTGTCAAACCTGGGCAGAGGTAAAGGTCTGTCTTTTGAGTTTTACTTAAATTGTTGGTGACCAAATGGAGAATGCTTGATAGGGGTTTATTGCTATCCTGGATATTGAGCCTTCTGGAAAACCTAAACAGAGTTTAAAAAAATGCCAAAACTTAGTGTGTCATTACATAAAACAGTGTTATCCTAATGTGATAGTCAGTAGTGCTTCGTAAATATTCTTGGGATTGGCAGTCTTCTACAGTTTTCTGAACTTATTAGTTCTGCACTGCTGTGGGTTAGCTAATGCTGCCAACAATGAACTTTTCTCTGGGTGACATTGGCCTTTTCAGTGGTGGAGCTAACAGGTGTTAGTCCCAGGACAGGAGAAGACTACAAATTTCCCTGACTGCTAAGGATCTGTCGTGATTTTATCTTGGTTGGTTTTGTTGAAAAAAAGCTGTAACATTGTGTTTGTACTTGGAGAAGAGATTGGGGTGAGGTAGCATTACTAAATTTATCTGCAAGTAAAATGACTGGTGTTGTAAAGGTAACTTGGGCTCCTGCCTAAATGGGGTAAAACTCCCCTGGACAAGTATTTAATGCCAACAACTTTTAGAAAGTTAAGAAAATCCTGGTGCAGCCCTGTGAGCAATACATGGGAAGCAGGTGGAAGGTGTGTTCCTGTAATTCTTGTGTGGTGCATTTCCACTTGTCTTGGCAAATAGGGTTTAACAGAAAATCAATCATGGACAGTCCTGAGAGTGTTGCAGAAACAGCTGTAGCATGGTACAGATCCCTGTGTGTGTGCTTCGGGAAGTGTTCCGGTGCGGTGGGCTTTCAAGCATTGAGATGGCTGAGCAAAAATGAGGTTGTGTTGCCTGATGTGGGTCAAACGTAGCAGAAACAGATGGGGGAAGTGCTGTTAGTGTTAGATGTTCTGGAGGATTTTGTTGAGAACACATGGATCGGGGGAGTAGTTTCATTTATTAACTTTTTCAGTCTGTAAGATGTACAGAAAATGTAGCCATAGGTAAGAGTGGAAGGCAGCTCACTTGTGATGTCACTAAGGTATTCGTGTTTTTGTCCCTTTCAGGGTTCTGATGGTGTTTTAAATTGCTTAGTGTGACTTAACATGTTGTCATGCATTTTATGGCTTAAGTATGCAAATGAGATGGCTTACATCAATAAGGAAGATGAAAAATGAGTTTTCAAGATAAGCTTTAAATAAAAGCTGAATTCTTCTTTCCAGGTTTAGGGGAAAAGCCTGATACATCCTGAAAATGTTTAACAAATCCTTTGGTACTCCATTTGGAGGCAGTACTGGCTTTGGGACAACTTCAACTTTTGGACAAAGTAAGTAATACGTCTAAACTGACTTTTCAGCACTTAAGGTATTTTTTTGCTGGAGGTGCAGCTAGAGGATCAGGTGGAGGTGATGATTCTTTGTGTCTGATGGAACTGGAGTGCTGCTGGGCTGTCCAGCTTGCTTTGCAGTGCATCAGATTCAGGAGCCCTAGGCTTCTCCACTAACCAAGCTTTTAATTTCGGTAGATACCAGGATTCCACATACAGTCATTGAAACTTCCTTCTTTTAAAAGGAGCAGAAACTCAAATGCTTAGATGAAGGCTGTCTTGTCAGAGTGTGTGGGGGAAATTCTATCAGTCAGGACTAGAATATATTGGGAGGGAAAAAGCATGTAATCTGAGGAGTGTCTTCTGGAGATATACATTGTAAATACTACCGTGAGTGAGCTTTTAGCCATTAAAGCAGACTATAAAGTGGTGCATATGCCCCATTTGTTGTGTATATTGCTCCTAAACCAGGGTATGAGAAGAGCAACTCCAGGTGCCATAAAAAGTGGTAGAGGCCTTGCAGAGGAGCGTCTTTACATTCTGTAGAAGTGACTGACTCAAATGTTGTAGCCTTTTGCTTCAGGAGAACTGTGCGAGTATTAATGGTCCCGCTTCACATATCCCGGATGCTGATGTATAGGTAGTCCTGCACAAACTTATTTTAGAAAGTTAAAAAGGCAGTGGCAACATTTAGTTTATAGTGCACATGTTTAATATGGTTTCATCTAAACTGTAATGTTGATTTTCAGATGCTGGCTTTGGCACGACAAGTGGAGGAGCGTTTGGAACATCAGCCTTTGGGTCGAACAACAATACTGGTGGCCTCTTTGGGAGTACACAGACAAAGCCAGGTATTGTTGTGTTATGGTTGTAGTGCAGAAAGCAGTCCAGAAAGAAGGATGTTATTCAAAGAAGGGGGGTGGGGAGAGAAAAGGAAGAAAACCCAGTGACCAACCAACAACCCCCCCCCCCCCCCAAGCAGTTGATGATTGCAAGTGATTTATAGTCGGTTTCTGTCTTCAGGAGGATTATTTGGCTCGACTACATTTAATCAGCCAGCCACCTCCTCCACAAGCACTGGCTTTGGGTTTGGAACGTCAACTGGGACATCAAATAGCCTGTTTGGAACTACCAGCACTGGTGGAGGCCTCTTCTCATCCCAGAATAATGCCTTTGCACAGAATAAGCCAGCTGGGTTTGGGAGTGAGTAAACTACTGCATCTCTCTTGAGCGTTGCTTAGTTTCTTTGATTGAAGAGCACAGAATTTGTGTGGATCTGGTACAAGTGTTAATGTGGGGATTTGGTGGCTTTTTTCCTCCTGAAGGATATAGTGACGTTATTGTGGTCCACAGTAGCCAAGAGTGAGCCTGATATGCTACAAAATCTGTAGCTGCAATTGTAGCCATGAGTTTTAAAATAAGTTGATAAAGGTGGTTGGCTGACACTTTCTGTTCTTAAACATCTTTTGGCACTGCTTGACTTTTTTTTTTTTAATCTTTTTATTTTGCTGTCGTAGAGCAGTCATAGTTGGTTTTGTTTCTGGCACTAGAATGCTTGAAGTGACTCTTAAACTTTACTGTAATTCCCTGAAGCAGAAGCAACTGCTTGCAGACCCTTCTGAGAAGATAAAAGAAACCTCACTGATTCCCTTTTATACACATAACTTTCGTAGCGTCGTCAGCAGCAGAACGAAACTGGCTGCAGTGGTTATTCTAGTATTTCCTTGGGGTGATGAGTTGGGGCAGTCTTCTACAGCAGAATATCGCAGTAGCAGACTATCAGTTTCCAGCACTGCTGTTTGTTTTTTTCCTAGAGGTTTCTTCCATTTCCAAACTATGTTGTAAGATTAATAAAGTATTTGGGCTTAGGTTTTAAAATTAAGGTTTGTTTTAGTACTGATCTCTGGGTTTGTTTTTTTTTTTAAAGACTTTGGAACGAGTACCAGCAGTGGAGGTCTCTTTGGAACCACTAACACTACTTCCAATCCTTTTGGAAGTACGTCTGGCTCTCTTTTTGGCCCAACTAGTTTTACTGCTGCTCCAACTGGCACGACTATTAAGTTTAATGTAAGTTCTGGTTTGCCGCCTTAATCAAGTCTGTTTACTGTAGGAAGCATTACATTTTTGCAGTTCTTTGTGTAAAGTACTGTCCCAGTCACTGAGCTGAAATTTGAAAATGAGTGGTTCGTATGCAAATATGCAGTGTTCTGAAGTGGTTTGAAAACACTCTCTTTAGTGGAACTGTTGCAGTGGAAACACGGTGTGTAATTCACTCCAAAGAGCTAGACCTTTTTTTAGACTGAATATGACAAACGTTTCAAACACCGTGGAGTAATGCCCTGTTGAGATTTGCTAGGTTTACAGCTGTGTTAAAGCTAAAGAGGTAAAGCAGCTCTTAAAATGAGCCTTCTCAGGAAGGTAGGAAGTGCCACAGAATTCAGGATGATCAGTGCTAAATGCTAACAGCAATAAGGGTTATAGGCATCTTGAATGTGTCAAAATAAATGCAGTTCTCGGCATGGCTTTGGAAATGTAAACTGAAGTGTGAAGGCTGATCCCCTGTGTTTTCTGGATGAGTTCCCTTTAAGAAAGGGTTGAATAACTTCTTGAAAGTTCTGTGGCAGTTGAAAATGGAGGGTGGCTCGGAAAAGAAGCCATCATGGAAATGGGGTAACTGATATCTGCTGGAAGGAGGCATTCTTTTTCCCAGATACTTGTTCATGCAGATCTCGGTCCTTTTTGTTTCTAGACTAAGCTGATTTAATAGACTGAGACTTTCTATTTATTTCTGGACATAGACAGAATGGTGGTGATCAACTTGAGAAGTTTGGGTGGGGTTGATGTATACTTTCATAGTATCATTTAAAATACGGGGGATAATGAAATCCATGAATAGCTAGGGAATTTGTTTCACAAATTTAGGTAAACTACTTTTAAAGTGAAACTGAAAAAATAATGTGTGTGTTGTTCTGGGTGTTACTAGGGTAAAATCCACCATTGATTGCTGTTGAACATGCTTCACCACTGTGTGAGGCCACAGCTATACAGATAACAGTAATACACTGCTTCAGGTCCTCTGCTAAAATTAGGCTTTAACAGCATGTGTGGAGAGAGTCTGAATTTTAAATTTGATATCTTAACCTTTTCTATTGCAGCCACCAACTGGTACAGATACTATGGTAAAATCTGGAGTTAGCACTAACATCAACACCAAGCACCAGTGTATTACTGCTATGAAAGAATATGAAAGCAAATCTCTTGAGGTCAGTCAATGAGTGTTCAGATGTGCTTATCTTGTTTGGCTGTTCATTATCGTTGGTTTAGTAGAGCTTTTTTTCACTGTAATAAGTATCTTCTATGCTCATTAATATGAGTACAACCTTCAATATCTGTATCACTCACAGAAAAGAGGTATCAAGTAAAACACGTAATGCAGCACCATATTAATTGCATTTGTTTTAAAATGCTTAACACTGCTGTTTTTGAAGAGCTGAAATTCCATCTTGCTGTATACCAGAAGGGTGAGAGATCCTGTTGGGAGCAGTCCTACACTGTTGAGATAACGGCAGGTCCTCAGACAAAACTCAGATATTAAATATAAACTAGTGTTCCCAAACATTTAACCCTGAAGCCTTTCCATTCAGGTTGGCTTACTTGATACTTCAAAACAGGTCTTCTACTCAAAAGATCTGAAAAAGCTCTGAGAAGTAAAATTGGAGCCCAAACATGAACTGCACAGGTACATCTAAGTTTGGGTCCTGTTTATGGTGGCCGCCTTTTTAAAAATGTAGGTGTTGGAGCTTATCTTGATGTTTTCATCCTGGAGTTGGCTTGAATGCTGTGTAAACATGGTAATGGCACTGTTCTAACCCTATCCTATGTAAAAAGAATGTGTAAAGAGAACTGGGTTTTCCTTTACTAGGAACTCCGTTTAGAAGACTACCAGGCAAATAGGAAAGGGCCCTCAAATCCTGTAGGAGCAGGAGCAGCTGCAGGCTTGTTTGGATCTTCTACTGCCACATCAAGTACAGCTACAGGACTTTTTGGCTCTTCTACTACTAACACAGGCTTTTCATACGGGCAGAATAAAACTGCTTTTGGAACCAGTAAGTACTGTCTGTCCTCTGTCATTACTGTGAACAGATGCAAATATTTTGTTAAACTGTTTAAAATTCTGTAATTACAGATGAGACACTGGTGTGAGCTCAGAATTTTACTAGTTGTGTTATCAACATTCGATAATCACTTTCCTTGCCATAGAAATACGTACTGACTTACTGTTCAGGGAATGTGGGCTTCCACTGCATCCCCCAGGTTTTACTGGAGGACAGTTTATTAGAGCATCTCGCTAGTCAGCTGGTTCACCTGGGCAAATAAAACAATTTGAAGTAAAACCACAAGGCTATTGCTAATGATCAGTAGGGTGATGGCATCAGTCGGTTAATGGTGAAGTCAAGATTCTACTCATTTGCGAACATAAATTCCCTGGAAATGGACAAGTTAATTTATAGTAGCCTAATGAGACTTTGCCAGCAGTCTTTCTCCACAGTGGTTTCACGCTGTCCAGTTTGGCATCCTTGGTCAAAAAGTAAAAGCCAGATATGAAGTAACTAATTTGCATAAGTGTGTGTATGTCTGGCAGTTGCAGGTTGGTTGTGCTAATCGGTTAGTGGACCTTTTTGAACTTAGTGTAAAACAAATAGTGCTGAAAAGTTCAAATGAAAGTTCTGTTTTTACTAGAATCTGCTGCACACCTAAAAGTAAGCAGGTATTTGTATTTGTGGAATTAGACTGTAAATCTGATCTGTGGAAACAGAAGCAATTATCTGCTGTAAGAAAGGCTGTACTGTCTCGGGTTAGAATTGTGTCTGTCCTTAATGGCAGGCACTGCTGGGCTTAATCTCTGGGCTTGCTTGGGGTTGAGCTGAACTGCTATGCTTGAGAAAGGTCAGCGTACAGCTGGCCATATTCCTCTGCACCCCATGAAGGTATGGTTCGTTAAAATGCAGGGACTGCCCCACCTGACAGCCTTGCTGGGCTTCATGTGTTTCTTGTGCAGTCAGCTCTGAAGAAAGCACCTAGTTCTGTGGAGATAGCAACGGCAGTTGTGTGAGAAGGAGCAAAAGCTCTTGTCAATGTGTATACCATTTCTACCACATGTAAACAGCCCTTTGCCTTTGGGGGGACAAAGGGAGGTGGCGTCTGAAGCTCAGGTAGACCTTTCTGGAGTAGTAGTTTTGTGGGTTGTAGAACAGAACCGGTGTGTAGGGCACTGGCTCCCTGCCCGCATTTTGCCCAGTGAGCTCTTTTCAGGTGTTCATGGTGCAGTTTTCTTTGTACAGTAGAGAGCAAACTGACCATATCAAAGCTGCTATCTTTTTGTTCAGATCTATCTGTGAGGTAAACTTGCTGGTAATTCTTGGGTGTTACGCTCACACTGACTTCAGGGTAAGGAGAACCTGATAAAATACGTACTACTTCCATCTGAACGCAGATGCCGTGCTGTATTGATGACACTGCGTTTTTTGCTGGTCCATTGAATTGGACCATCTTTTTCCCTGCTTGAATGTGCTGAGTGTGGAAACATAGTGGGTTTGGATAAATATTTGAGGGTTTTTTAACCAAAGTGTTTATATGTTGTAGGTACGACTGGCTTTGGAACAGGAACAACAGGAGGTCTTTTTGGTCAGCAATCTCAAACAACAAGTCTGTTCAACAAACCGTTTGGTCAAGCTACAACAACGCAGAACACTGGCTTTTCTTTTGGCAATACCAGCACTCTAGGGCAGCCAAACACAAACACAATGGTAAGATAAATTGTTTGAACCCTTAAAGGTTTTAGTTGTGGTATAGCTACTCCATCTAAACAGGAGGAGGCTGCGATATAGTGTTTTAGATCTTCCTCAAATTGTAGTACAGCTTCATTAAACTAGGATGCAAAGCTTTGAATGGTGCTAAGCTAGCAACTTCTTGCCAATCAGAATTTTTCATTCATGATGATAGGACAGTAATACAGCTTTTAGCAAATAACTTTATCCGTTCCCTTCTTTAAGCAGTCTGCTCTCTATCAATTCAAGTATTTCTGATCATGTTCACACAGAGAATGTAATTCCATCATTAATGTTCTGTGGAAATTCATTAACAATTCTGTACTTTCTGATGACTAATGAGCAGCATTCATGGGCTTTTTTGATAGAAAGATGCTACATAGCTGTACCTTGTTGCATAGCTAGGGGCTTTGGCTCCAGTTGTACTATATTCTCTCTGAAATATGTTGTGACTTCTTCCAGAAAATGCTGTGAAATGTTTCTTTTCCATTTCACTCCATTCCTCACTCAGTGGTGAGGGAATTCCAATATCCTTTTAAGCTGGGAGCATAAATTCTTTGATTTTTTTTAATTTCCTTTTTTTAACATTTCTTGGAGAATGACTAAAGCTTCTGAAACGCTTTTCACCCATCTTCCCCCAGCAAAAAGGGTAGTGTCATTTCATTAACTGACTTTGTGTGTTGATTCTGTTATCATCGGTGCTAGGGTTCAAAAAGCTTTGCAGCATTATCTTAACCTAGTTCCTGTTTGTAGGGTCTCTTTGGGGTAACCCAGCCCTCTCAGCCTGGAGGCCTTTTTGGAACAGCTGCCAATACAAATGCTGGTACTGGATTTGGAACCGGAAC